>NC_056727.1:699252786-699431786 GCF_019279795.1 Protopterus annectens | reverse complement strand
ACCCTTTTTTTTTGGATTGCAGTTGTTGATAGTTCTGTCTATTTAAGCTAGTATTGTTCTTTTTCCAGGTCTTCCAGGCATTATCTCTGGCTTGTAGTAAGCCTTTTGTGGTCCTAGTCAGCCAAGGAGCATAGTCTACCTTGGTTCTAAGTTTTCTAATGGGGCTATTGTATTCAAAACATTCATAAAAGTACTATTGAATAGTTTAACTGCCTGGTCTAGTTCCAGAGTATGTAATGGCTGCCAATTACATTGTCGTAATATACTATTGAGAGTTTGTGGATTTACCTTGTGCTCGTTTCTAGTTTCCTTATACAGTATGGGTTTGGTTATGTTTAATTTTTTACTTAAGAAGGAAAGTGGGCAGTGATCGCTGAGTGAGTCTGGTAGACAGCCCGTGAGATAATTTTGACTAGGGAAATTTACTAAAGTCCAATCAAGAGTTGATTGTTTCTTGGATTTTTTATCCACTCTGGTAGGTTCTTGAATTAGTTGAGAGAAACCAAATAAGTTAATATGGTTTGTGGGATTGCTAGAGTTACAGGATTGCCAATCAAGATTTAGGTCTCCTAACAGAATGGTTTCTTGTGGCAGGTTGGTTGTAGCCCATTGTAAGATTTCTTCTATTGTTGCTGAGTTATTTCCTGGAGGAATAACTACAAAGGATGTTAATTCTCTTTTTATTGTTTAGTGATAGAACTGAGCCTAATGTTTCAGCATTTTGGAATTTGGGAAGTGGGGTTTGCAGAGGCTGGAGGTTGAGTGTGTTTTTAAATAGAATAGCAACTCCACCTCCCTTTTTAGCATTTCTGTCTAGTCTTAGGATGTTATAGCCTGATGGAAGAATTTCTTCGTTCTGGATGGAGGGTTTTAGCCAGGTTTCAGTAATAGTTAGTAAATCTGGGGAGTGTTGGGCTATGAATGTATGTAGGTCATGCAGTTTGTTTGTTATGCTTCTTGAGTTTAGGTTTATAATAAGTAGGTCTGATGTTTGTTTGTGTGAGATGATGTTGTTGTATGGACCTGGGTTGGGGTCTATGTCTCCTTAGATTAGTAAACATTTCTTGTAGATTAGTTTGAGTTTTAAAGCATGTGCTAGGTCTATATGTGTTTTAGGTTGTGCTTGTTTTTTGATATATTGAGTGGTAGGGGATTTATATATATACAATAATGAGCTGTCACTAAATAGTGTGGAGCAGATTGTGAAATATTTGTGTTTGTGTGTGAGTGGGTAAGAATGTGTTATGTGGAATGAGTTGTTTAATGGTATGCTAGTGGGTGTGGATGTGGTGAATGTTAGTGTGGTGAGGGTAAGAATTAGAGCTAGTGGTATAAATTTCATGGTTAGTGTTGCTACTAGAGATATATAGATAGGAAGTAAGATGGATAAGTTAGTGGCTGGGTGTCTATCTTTAGTTTGGCTACTGGGTATATATATCTGTACACACATAGATATAGGCTTAGTCATGGGAGCATCAGAAAAGAAAATAGGGAATGAAATATGATCTCAGCCATAGATCTTATGAAGAGGGTTCCCCTTGTAGAGTGACATGGTAAAAACGGTTTGCTATCACATGTTCGACAGTACAATGCTGGAATGTACAGATGTCCAAGCAAAATGTTTAGAAATCGGAACACTGAACTGAGCATTTCTCTGACGTCGAATGTCGAACGTGTCGACTACACTGAAATGCTCATATCTGCTCAACATTCTAGCCTTCTACACCCCCCCTACTTGTATATACAAACACTGAGATCGCACTACACTGAGGAAAGGGTACATTTCCTGATCTGCACTACATTGTCGAACCTTGCTATAGCGATTGTTCGCTATTGTAAGGTTCGACAATGCCGTCATCGCCCTTCGGTTCTTTCTGCTACTTGAATTTCACACATTGGTTGATCGCACACAGTGCGATCGCCAATGTGATATTAAATCGGTAAAAACATATATGCTCTTCACCATGTTTAGTCAAGTTTAGCAGTTTTGAGGAAGAGGATGACCCACTTATTAGAAATTGTAATATAAATTTTGACTTTTAAACTCCATACTTTTATGGGTATAACTTTTCTGAGACTCTGAAACTTGTTGCATAAAGGTAATTAACAATTTAAAGTTGGCACTTATGTTGCAGAGTGGTAAAGAAGTCTGTCGTCTTTTTGTTGAATTTATTCGGTTGTGATTTATAGTAAACTCTGTACATCATCAAAGGCCATAGCAGAGTTTAGCTGTTAAAGCTGTTTACTGCATGTGTGTTTGATGGTAGCTTTGGAAATGTAGTTCTGTCTTATTTTAAGGAAGTTTCTGGGAGAGCATTTAATTAAGTAATTGCCTGGGAATAGCTCAGTCTCTCCAGGTATTACATCTGTGCTGTTCAGTATTTGGAGGCAGCAACCTTTGTGTGTCAGTTCATGTATATATATATATATATTTTTTTTTAATTTTTCTGTGTTGGTTTTTGCCATCACCCCCCCCCCCCCGCCTTCTGACAGTCAAAGCTATCCCAACCATATTCAAGCCCTTTCACTCATCAGGGGTAGGATGTCCCCAGAACCAGAGAGACCAAAGCCATAGAGAGGCCATCATTCGGGAGGCATGAGAGTTGCTTTTGTCCTCTGGCCTCCTGGCTGTGAGGATAATTGAATGTCGTAACCGTGGCACCTGGAGCTGGGAAGACCTTGCAAATATCACCAAAGGGCTCTATCACGCCCTCCCCTTGTGAACACACATTCTTCTCCACTGACTAATGAGGACTATCACCATTTTATTTATTTGGCATTTGTTAACTGGGTTTGTCTGACTGGGCAAGATGCCCTTTTTCAGGAGACACCTGAGGAGAAAAGCTCCAGGTTATTGTAGCATAAACATACCTGATATTTTCATTTAAATAGCTACTCAGTTGAGGTTATTTATCCTTTTATAACTTAAGTGTATTGCCGTATGACATAACCTTCTACCAGAGTACTGTGGTAAAGACCATAACACTGCAGCAGTTTAGTTGCAGCATCAAAATGCCAAAACTCAAGGAGTGCGAATCATTCTGAACCAAGTTATTAAGTGTTGACACAGGTCATGCAGAAACACGTGGGTAACATTAATGTGCATGTCTGTTTCTTTTGACCTAGGGTAAACGGCCAGCTGAGTTCTCTGGAGACAGAGAAACAGACATGTGTTGTTCAAACTGTTCACTACTTTTTGTTCTAAGATGTTGCATTTTGGGGAAAGTTTGGAAAACTGGTTGTGTTTGACAGTGTTCTATGTTTGGTTTTCGAATTAAGCAATACTTGAACACTCCAGTCATCACACTACATCGATAGACTGGGATAGGAAGAGGATGTAGCTTGTTTCTTATCATTGTTTCTTCTCAGTCCATGACCCAGTGGAATATCAGTAACTACAGGACTTATTAGTAGAGTCATGTTGCTTATTAGATTAAAATGCAGAATGATGATGGAAGGCTTTTTCTTCCTACACTGTATTCCACTATTCCTTGAAGGGCATAAATTTCATTCTTCACTTTAGGGTCCGTTGCACTGTAAATCATTCTGAATTCTTCCCTTGAGAGATGCAGTGTGGTGTGTATCTTACATATGGATATAAATAATATTGTTAGGTTTTTGCACGTATATATAATTGTTTATGTATGTATATGTACTTTGTGTGTGTGTGTGTGTGTGTGTGTGTGTGTGTGTGTGTGTGTGTGTATATATATATATATCTATCTAAATATATATATATATATATATATATGTGTGTGTGTGTATTAAATGTACACGTAGATGTAGATATATATATTTATATATATCTCACACACACACACATTTACAGACGCACAAGTGTTTGTCATTTGTACTGTCTTAACTGAAGCTTGACCTGATCCTGTATGGAATTCATTGTTGTGATCAACACAGGGTCCAGGCAATACTAAAAAAAGTGGGTAGTTAGACCACAGGGGTTGAGTGGTTGATGTTGACTGTTAAATTTTGTCTGCTGTTCTGCTGTCCTGTGTATGTTTTCAGTTTCTGTGCAGAAGAAAAATCCAAGTCACTGTTGATGAAAACTGGACAATTAACTGTCAGCTTCATTGCTAACTGCTTTTTAACCATCCAAATATCAGCCAGATTACATTACTCACCTAACACTGCCAGTCCCATAGGAAGTCAGTAATGATTGCTTTAGTTTGTGCATTTTACCCAGCCTTCAGTCACACTTTTTGCTTGAAGGTATTCAAAGATCTTTGAGCACAGTGTTTTGCATTTCCATGCAGTACTAAGCCAGTAAGCTATGCTGCATGTTAGTTTTCAAAGAGCGTGAACTGCAGAGTTTATTTGATCTCTTTGTTTGCTGTTATAGTGATGTACATGCTTGGAAGTTAAGTTGCTGAAATATAATCCAGTATGTGGTATGACTTTGGTACATGCTTAAGATTTAAACATTTTCACCAATTCCTTTGCCCCAAGTGGTTCACTAAGTTAGTGGTATTACACAATGTCAGACTGAAATTCTTTGGAGAGCAAGCCTTAAATGAATTTGGTTTGGTCTTCTGGATCTCATTTCCTAAAACCATTGGAGAAGTTGGTAAGGTGGAAGATGTTAACCAGACCTGAATATTGCTTGCAATTACGTCTGTTTTAGTTTAAATACCGCTTTTATTTCACATGTGTACTTTAACTTAGCTTGAGACTCTACCACTGTAAACAAATTGGCTGCCCCATTATCAGAGATATGGTACATTCTTTCAGATCACACTTGTCTGGATAGAGGTAAGACCCAGCCAGTGTGTTGAATTGAATTTCTGATGTTACTATTGGCTAGCTCTGAATACAGGTAGTTTTTCTGAAGTTGCAGCTTACATCAAAAGTAGAAACTGGATGAGGAGATAAAGATTCTAAACGCAGATTCGATGGAAAATGTAGGTAAAAATGGAAATACCTCCTAAGAAAAATATGTACCTCTTTCCTGACACTTTATGCTGCATGTCAGGAGAGTTAACAGAAAAACCTGATTCTTGCTATAAAGTGTTGGTGCCTAAGAGTTGCATTTTTGGGGTATTTCCAGTTTCTTTCCTCCTTAAGGTGGGTAATACCTTAGACTTGAAGTTGCTCCTTGTTACAGCATTATGGAAATATGTAATTGTATTTTTTTGTACCTTTTTATTCCCCAGATTGGAAGGACTTGGCAAACAATTGTCCAGGACCCCGTGCTGAATTACACAAGTGACTTCGCCATTTGGGGAATGATAGCATCAAATCGGCCTTTCATTGGAAACCACTTCATAAGCTTAGCATTTCAGATCCTACAGAACAGATGGGTTAACCGACAAATGATAAATGAAAAAAATCAGCAGAAGTTCATGTTGAATAAAGAAGGAGGAGGAAAAATTAAAACAGATCTAATTTATTTTAGAATCCCTTTTGTATTTTATTAGATTCATTCTTAGTATATTCTTCTAAGTTAACTTAGCTGGTTTTATGATATCAGATTTGTTTATTTGGAAAAAAGACTTTGCTTTACTTCTTACAGAATATGATAATTTATCTCCCATGGCAAAGTTTAGCTGTTGAATTTTATGAAGTATGTGCATATTCAGAAAATTTGTAGTTGAGTTCTTTAATCTAGATTTTATTCACATTTTGGCGACTGCATGTTTTTATGTTCATGTTGCAGGCATATATTTTGAAAATTGAGACATTTTTCATGAAAAAAAAGTAAAAAGATTGGAATGTTACCGTGTTGTAACAGTGTAATGAAACTGGCATCTTTTTTGGGCATTGCATCCATTTTCTCAAGTCATCTTGGCAGTATCACAGTTGAGTTGATCCTCAGTACTACAGATGCACTTTTGCAGACTGACCTGTTATGGCAGTTGTATTTTTTACCTAAGTCCTAGCTGCAGGATGTTTGAATGGGTTCAGAGAGCTAACCAAGGTTTCCTTAAACGGAACAAGTAATAGCTTGCCCTCCCCCTAGAGGGAGAGGGTTTCACTTGATCCTGTAGAGGACGCTTTGTGTTTAGATTATTGTAAAATAAGGCATGCTGGCATCCTATTGCCTATGACATTGTTGTACATCATGTTTCCATATTAAAGAAAAAAGTTTGTCAACCGCAATACTGCATACAAGACTAGAAAAACACCATTATCACAGATTCCTGTTGGTTTAAGTAATACATAATGGCAGTGTTCTAAATGCTGCTTTAAGTTTTATTTTAGTATTCCTGACAGTATGTAAACAGAGAAGACATAAAATCCTATATGCATAGGGGCCACAGACCTTTCTCGGCACCTCTGTTTTCTGAACTTGGGAATAATGTGATTTCAAAGTTGTGCAGGAATGAAAATGTGCATGTCAGTAAATTTTAGCAAAACAGTAACCCTTGAAAATTGTGTCCTTTCTAAATAAGTACAACATAAGCCTTTTTCTAGTGAGAGAGGCAGATGAATCTTAGATAGAAATGTACTATTTAAGTTGTCAGTTAATTTTGTATGTACATATTGCATTTTTTGTGTCCATTTATACACTTATAAATTGGTTCTGCTGCTTTGAATTCGATGTATTGTGTTGTCTGTGTTGCCCATGAAAAGAAAAGGTTGCTGACTTTAATTTTTAATTTTCATTTCAGAAGCTATCATAATTATTGCTACTGTACAGTATCTGCAACGCATGGTGGATATCAGGAGTAGTATCATTTGTTATTTGTCTTGAGTGCCTCCAGAAGACGAGAGAGATCAGCTAGTTGAAACTATCCTAAGATGCTGCCATATGTTTTTACAAACTAGAGAATGGTTTTTGTGTTTCTGTTTAGGGGGTTTTTGGTCCCGTGAATCTTTGATGCCATGTTCAATTAAAGTTCTCCAAACTCGTTTACTTAGCTGTGCTTCAAGGGTGCATTTTGGAAAATGGTTATATTTAAAGCTCCCATTCCTCCTCATTTATTTCTCACATGTTAGTCAAACCGTTCTTGATGGTGCATTTTTTACAAACCAGTGAAATACATGTCTGAATAGTTTTGGATTTCTTTAAAGTATGGTATCTTCTTTGTTCTGCCACTACTGCAGTAGAAATAAGGTATTGGTCATTAACAAGCATGGATCCTCTTTGTTGTATGGGAAGTGATTGTGATATGAACATCTGAGAGCATTACTAACATATCAGGTTTGCTATCATTGTGCTTCATCGAAAGGTTATTAGGTAGTGGCTGTTTTCAGGGGGAAACTGTCTTGTCAGTTTACCTGCTCAGAGTCCCAGAGTTTGTAAGTTGGGGTGAAAGAATCGAACACTGGGCTATAGAATGAAGCTCATTAGCAGCTTGTTGCCTTAACCATATACACTGTATAGTGTCTTAGGTAAAGATAAAGACAGAGTCATAAAAATACCAGAATTTGCAAGCAAAAATGAGAGAATTGTGGAGGAACAATACCTGGACAGTCCCAGTAGTAATAAGAGCAACAGGTCTTGTAAAAAATAATTTGCAGTCATAAATATGCTACCAATACATGTAACCTCTTATGTATTACAGGAGGAGGCAGTTCTGGACACAGTTGGTGCTGTGAAGAACCAACATCAAAGAGTGAAACAGTACTGATTTCATTAACTGTTTCCCTGACTTAGGAATAGGGTCTGTTCCCATCATGGTATTAGAAACCCAAATCACTTGGGAAAAATTAAACCCTGGGAAAAAATCTGCAGTTGCTTCCTTGTGGAGAAATGGGTAAGCAGCTTCTCCTGGATTGCCTGTTTCTTCAGCAATTCATTCTTGTTCAGGTATCAGAGAAGTCTTGCTACTTGTGTTCCAGAATTTCTAAATTATTGAAACAACAACAGAGGGTGACTACCTCACTGTAATTCATGCCCCTCCCTTCATGCTTCCTTGAACATCAAAGTAGAAGAAATAAAAAAAAAAAAAAAAAAACATATATACCACATATTCATATTTTACTGGATCATTATCTTATTCTGAGCATTCCAGGGATTAGACCATGATTGTGAATGAAACCATTGCTGTTTGAAGTTTCTTTTAAAATATGTAGATGCCATTTGTGAACTGCAGCACCACTGCACCTCATCTAGTAATGTATAAATGGAGCCCAAATTGGATGAGTTCTGCATCCCCGATCATTTAATTCATGACTCTTATTTCCTCTGCAGAATGGTCCTGCATACCCTGAGAGGGAAGCCCTTGGTTAAAATGTCTCCATAGTTTTTATGTCAGCTCTTCATCTCAATGAGAACTCCTCATACCTATAAAGTAAGGGGATGAATTTTCTCTTTGTTCTTTGGGTTAGAAGTAAGCTAGATTAGATTTCCTACTGTATTTTTTTTTTTTTTTTTTTGGAACAAAAATTAAATATCTCTGTATCTGATACCTTCTTTTCCATCCTTCTCAAATTTTGGGTATACCATATCTGACCAGATCCAACACTGACAGCATTCAGACCTTTGGATCCAAGGCTCAGGCTCCTGTACTATCCGTTATGCTCCACTTCCCTGACAAATTCTCTGATTTCATTTTCTGCTTATTTTAGCCAAATGTGGTCGCCAAGAGTTGGTGCAGTTTGCAAGAATTTTTGAGAAATGTCAGGTACAGAAAAGTAAATAATGTGGGAAGAAATAGCCAGGGAATTGTTATGGCTAGGCTTGTAGAGGCCCTAGGGCTGATAGCCTAGTACCAACCTATGAACCTATGTAAGTAAATTCTTTGCTTTTTTTCCAGCATCAGAGGGGTCCACAAGTTCCTCACACAATATAAGTTAAATTCCTAGAATAAACCAGGTAAGTATTTGTTGCTGTCATTTTCATTCATTCCTTAGCCGACAGGTCTCGAATGTGACTGCCACTTTTTCCAGATCATCTGGTCCAACTCTCAAATTCTACCCCTTACCCATAATGCCCCAATGTACCTCATAACTCATTTGCCACCATATAGCTTCAGATGCAAATCCTTTCTCTCTCGAGTTATCGGGTGTTTTCTCCTAAAAGTAAATCTCTGTTTACTTCTCAGTTTAGGTTATCCTTTGAGATGTTCTTCATCTCACATTGCTGCAGTCCTAACACTTGGGTAGTCCGCTGTCCCTCGGTCGGCCCGAATATCAGAGTATAAGGCTGACGTCGGTCAAGGCGCATTTGACTGACATCAGAACGTCAGGGTACAAATGCGCATGACCGACGTCATATCCTCAGTCTTTTTTGCCGCATGGTCCGATGCAGAAGCAGTGTTGCAAGTGCCGTTCGGCGTTCTGAAATTTTTCGAATTCGGAGTTTCAGACCGAAGTCAGAGTTGGTTAAGTACCCCGTTGGGGAATATTTTGTTTTTTCTTGCCTCAGTGGTTTACCGGATGTCAGAAAAAGTGAATAACTGTATTTCTTGTGGGAAACAGATACCGCATAGGGATTACCATAATTTGTGTATACCTTGTTTGGGACCTGAGCACGACGTTGTTGGGTGTCGCTTGTGCTAGGTTCAATAAACGCACTATAAAGCGGAGGTTGGATTGTGCCAGGTTGGTCTTTGGGAAGCGGTGCAATTACAATATGCCGCCGGATGCTCCGGCCGGCTTCCTCAAAGAAGCGCAAGGACAAGGCAGTTAAACCTAGGTTAGAGGAGTCGTCCAACCGGACGCCGGTTCTTTAGAGGCGCCAGTGGAACCGGTGGTTCCGACAGAGGCCTCTCTGGAGTCCCAGGGAGAAACTGTGTTTTACAGGATGTGGCCTCCCAGGAGGCAGGTCAGGCTGTAGGGGCTTCTCAGATAACTGTACTCCCTCCCTTCCTAAGGTGTCTAGGCCCTCTCTTTCTGCTTCCAAGGCTTCTCCTAGAGGCAGGTCTAGTTTTGCTTCTGTGGGTGTCACTCCTAGTTCTTCAGGTTCTGTGCCCAAGAAGCACATGCTTAAAATGGCAGAAGATTTAATTACTTTAATTAGAGGCTCTATGCCCTCCTGATAAGAGGCCTAGGATGGAACCTGTGTTGGGGGATTATGAGCAGGCTTCGATGTGTCTGAGTCTTCGGTTGAAGACTTGCAGGAGTATTCTCATTATTCTGATTCTGATGTGGATGATTCTACTCCTTCTGCTTCTCCTCCTGAGGATTTTTCTTTTTCAGAGACCCTTCACTCCATGAGAGAGCATTTTAAATGGGAAGGTCAGGATTTCTCGGATTCCAGGAAAAGGCTTAGGGAATTTTTGTTTTTACCCCAGCATAGGCCTTTAGCTATACCTCCTGTTCTGAATGTGGTGGAAGATGTGTTTGCAGAGGCTTCTCTTAATCCTGATTCTTTGCCTCCTGCTCCTGTTAAACCAGATAGGTATTACAGGGTGCCTGAAGCTCATAAGTATCTTTTAAGAGTCCTAGGGCAGACCCAGAAACTGTTAGCCAGGGGCCTAAGGGTGTTAAGGCTTCTGTTGTCAAGAATCCGGTTCCTGCAGATAAAGAGGCCAGGGCCTTGGATAGATGGGGAAAGAAAGTTTATACTTCTTCCACTCTAGCCATGAGAGCTTTGAATTGCCAGTTTCACATGTTGAAATATTAAAATTATCTCCTTTCACAGTTGAAATCTAAGGTTGATGCTCTGGCGGAAGGTATTGATTGTAAAGAGTTACAAGATTTAGTGCATGTTTCTGAACAGGTGGGTAAGCATTCTTTGCAATGTGGTTTTGATGCTGTACAGGCCTCGTCTAGGGTGGCTGCCACTGGGTCAGTTCTTCGCAGGCATGCCTGGCTGAGGGATCAAAATTTATCTGACCATGTTAAAACTAGGATTTTGGATGCCCTTTGCAATCTGATGTCTTGTTTGGTTCTCCTGTTGAGGCAGTTTTAAAGAAAATGGAAGACAAGGCTAAGTCTATGCAGACTGTTAAAGATTTTTTGCAGGTTCAGCCTCCAAAGTTTAGTAGAAATTGGCCTACTAAAGGGTGGATGTATCCTTCTTATGATTCCCAGTCTAGGGGTAGATCTAGACGTGGCAGGGGCAGAGGTCAGGGCTCTTTCAGGCCTAGAACAGGGAGTTCTCCTGCACAGTCTTCGGGTGAGGGCAGGGGTCAGTCCTTTCGTAAACAGACCCAATGACCTACCTTTTCAGCTGCCAGAACCTTCTCGCCTGGCAGCACCTTTGGGAGGAAGGTTGGCACTTTTCAAAGAAAATTGGAGTTTGATTACCCAAGACAGATGGGTACTGGATATCATACATCACGGTTACAGGTTTTATTTCCATACCTTGCCTCCTTTCAAAGGCATGCCAGACATTCCTCCTCAACAAAGAATAGAGGCTCACAAGCAAATTTCTCTGTTACTCCAAATAGGGGCCATACAGCCGGTTCCTATGCCAGAAAGGGGCCTAGGATTTTATTCTCGCCTGTTCCTTGTGCCAAAGAAGGGGAACACGTGGAGACCAATTTTGGATTTATCTATCCTCAACACTTATCTGGACATTCCCAAGTTCAAAATGTTGACGTTACAACAGCTTTTACCTCTACTGGGCAAGGATCACTGGATGGTAACTTTGGATCTCAAGGAGGCTTACCTTCATGTTCCTATCAGGCTAAGTTGCAGAAAGTATCTGCGTTTTCGGACTGGGACTTCTCACTATCAGTTCTCTGCATTGCCCTTTGGCTTATCTACTGTGCCCAGAGTATTTACGAAAGTTCTGGCTCCAGTGATAGCTTTCTTCAGGCTAAAAGGAATACAAATCTATCCTTATTTGGACGATTGCCTGATTCTGGCTCAAGGAAGGGACGAGCTTCTTCGTCATTTGGAATATGTGATAGCAGTGCTAAGATGCCTGGGGTATTCTGTGAACGAAATAAAGTCCAGTCTAGTACCCTCTCAAGACATGTGCTTTCTGGGTGTAAGACTGAATACAGCATCCCAGATGGCCTTTCTAACCCCGGACAAACAAAAGAATCTTTCCCTTTACTTCCATCATCTATCTCTTCAGTCCGGGCTGACTGCAAGGACAGTCCTTCAAGCCTTAGGGTTCATGGCATCTTGTATTCTGGTGCTTCCCAATGCCAAACTGCATATGAGGAAGTTGCAATGGTATCTCAAAATGTATGGACACAGCACTGCCAGCATCTGGACACTGTCATTCAAATAATACCTTGCATTCAAAAGGAATTTTGTGGTGGGCTCAGGAATGTCACCTAAACAAGGGACTCTCTGTGACCCGCCAGAGGCGAGTCAAATTTTAACGACAGATGCCTCAGACAAAGCTTGGGGAGCTCATCTAAACGGAAAGTGGATACAAGACAAGTGGCCTGTCAGACTACAGCATCTACATATCAACTTGAAGGAGATGTTAGCAGTCCAGTTTGCATTAATAGCTTTCAAGGATTTACTTCTTCCAGGGCAGGTGTTGATTCTAACAGACAACACAACTGTCATGTGGTACATCAACAAGCAAGGGGGAACACATTCTTATCCTCTATGCAGGCAAGCAATGATTTTGTGGGAGACTGCTCTCAGTTTACATCTAAGTCTTCAGGCAAGGTTTCTGCCGGGAGCACAGAACTCCTTAGCAGATGTGTTAAGCAGACAAATCATGGATCCCCACGAGTGGAAACTGGATCTTCATGTATTTCAGAAATTGACAGTGTCCTGGGGAACTCCAGACATAGATCTGTTCGCTTCTCCACTAAACCACCAGCTGCCAAAGTTTTGCACAAAGCGGTTTCATCCCACAGCTTGGAAAGTGGATGCTCTTTCTTTCAGTTGGAAAAATCTTCATGTGTATGCCTTTCCACCTCTGCCTCTCCTCCCAAAGGTACTTCTGAAGGCCAGACAGGACAAGCCAAGGATGATTTTGATAGCTCCAGATTGGCCTCGACAGCACTGGTACCCATTACTGAGAAGTCTAGTACGGAAGCCTCCATGGCCTTTGCCTTTGATTCCACATCTGTTGTCCCAGGAGGACAGTCATTTGCTCAATGTCAAACTTCACTCTCTTCACCTAACAGCATGGCATATTCTGTTTTAAACCATAGAGGGTCTCAACTTCCACAACAAGTTTTGAATGTGATTTTGGAAGCTAGAAGGCCGAGTACAAGGAAAGTGTACGCAGATAAATGGAAGAGATTTTTATTTTGGAGTGCAGCTAAGGATTTGGATGTTTCTGAGCCTGATTTAAGTGTGGCTCTTCAATATCTTACTGAGTTATTGGACAAAGGTTTGTCCTTCTCTTCTATTAAGATTCATGCTGCAGCAATTTCAGCTCACTACGACTGTGACCCACCATTGTTTTCTCATCCTTTGTTCAAACAATTTCTTAGAGGGGCGAAGAATATAAGACCCCCATGAAGGGCTCCTACTCCTGCTTGGGATTTCAATTTTGTGTTGGAGAAACTCACTCTACAACCTTTTGAGCCTGCAGCTACTGCTGAGTTGAAATATTTATCATGGAAGACTGCTTTTTTGTTGGCCATTACCTCTGCAAGAAGGGTTTCTGAATTACAGGCCCTTATGGCAGTTGAGCCTTTCTTAATTTTCCATAAGGATAGGGTATCTTTACGTACTAATCCTTCCTTTATGCCTAAAGTGGTTTCTAGTGTGGCTTTAAACCAAACTATTCATTTGCCTACTTTTTATGCAAATCCCCAAACTAAAGGGGAAAAGATTTTGCACACTTTAGATGTACACAGGCAGTTGCGATATTATTTGGACAGAACTAAAGGGTTCAGACAATCTCAGCAGTTATTAGTTTCTTTTGCTTTGTGCTCTCAGGGCAAGCCCGTGTCAAAACAAACTATTTCTAAGTGGTTTGATTTTGCATTGCTTTCTGTTATTCCCATCATGGCAAAGAGATTCCAGCTGGGATTAGGCCTCATTCCACTAGGGCTACTGCCACTTCAACAGCTTTTTGAGGGGTGGCTACTAAGGATATTTTGGAGGCAGCCACTTGGAGTTCAGTGCATACCTTCTCTAGGCATTACCACCTTCCACTGTACTCTAAATCCAGGGCTGGTTTTGCCACTGCTGTGTTGCAGGGCATTTTGGCAGCTCCTGCTTCATTATAGTTTAGCCATCCTCCCTTACCTCTGCTTTGGGATTCTACCCAAGTGTTAGGACTGCAGCAATGTGAGATGAAGAACATAGTACAGTTTTGTACCTACCATAAATGTAGATGTTCAAGATCCACATTGCTGCAGTCCAATTAACCTCCCTCCTTCCCTCTGTAGTTTGAGGTGGTTGTGTGGGTTGGGTTATCCATCTGAGGTATAATTGTATATATTGTATATATTGTACATATTTTTGGTGTTAGGCTGGTTGGTTGTTTAGTTGTTGTCTATGGGTTTTGACCTTTCTTTTTAGGGTCTTCTGACATCTGGGGCAAGAAAAGACTGAGGATATGACGTCGGTCATGCGCATTTGTACCCTGACGTTCTGATGTCAGTCAAATGCGCCTTGACCGACGTCAGCCTTATACTCTGATATTCGGGCCGACCGAGGGACAGCGGACTACCCAAGTGTTAGGACTGCAGCAATGTGGATCTTCGAACATCTACATTTATGGTAGGTACAAAACTGTACTTTTTCTCATCTGTTCTCAGTTTGTAGCAGTCAGGTATTTTTCTTTCTTCTACCCAGTCTTTTGAATTACCTCTCGTGCCATTGTTGGTACCTTTGCCTTTCCTTCCTCTTCCCTTTCTACCCATTAGAGAGTATTTCTTTGTACCATTGTTGGTACTTTTTTTGTTCTTAAAAAAAAATCCTTTCTATCTTCTCCATATGATATTTCTTAGTTAAACGTAGCATTTCTGTACATAATGGCAGACAAGCCAACTGTATTTAAACAAAATGAATTCCTTGTGGGCACAAGATTCCCATCTGGATGCCCACAGGGAATGTGGGTATTGATTGGGTGCTGCCAGCTTGGAAACTGACTGTTCACTTTGTGCTGGTTTCCACACCAGAATCATTAGTGGTAGAAGGGTTAAGTTGGTTTTGAAGGGCCCTCTTCCTTCTACCTCATCTTCTTTTTCATTTGTGGCTTAAACCCCCTCCAAGAAGACAGACAAAGGAAAGCATTATTTGGCTTCTAAAGACAAAGAGACCAGAAAAAGGTCTCAGTACCCATCTTCTCCTTTCACTCAAATATCTGAGTCACCATCAAAAATTTCAAAAAAGTTGGAGTTGTCTTCCTAGGATCCTGCTTCCTGTAAACCAAAATCTCCTGATATTTGCCAGAGCTGATACCTGCTTGACTTCCTTCTCCTTTCTCCAGGAGAATCAACAGAAGCACTCTAGGCTGCCATCTACCAGCTCTTCACTTCGTGAGTATTCAGGGGTGGTTGGCACAGGTGACCGGCTGCAGTGCTGCTGTCTTCAATCTAGCCTAGGCCTTTTGCCTTTGAGATTGTGGACAGGGCCTTCTGTTTACTAGAGAAAGGACATCCTTATCTCCCTTCATATCCTATTTCTTTACAACCTTTGGGTCTTAGTTTTGAGCCACTCATGCTTGTTCCACTTGGACAACCACTCTATTCAGGTTTCCAGTCAGTCCCTCAGGACTCTTCTGTCACTTCCGATACCACAACAGACCATCAAACTAATGAGATCCATTAGAAGAAAATGTGTAAAAGGAGGCACTTAGATTAGTGATAGGAATCGCACACTGAGGACACTGACTTCGATGAAGGGGGAAGGGTCCCCCAGATCTCCACATGAAGATGTCTTTTGGAGACTTACTAGATCTTCTAAAACAGAAAGGTGGTTGGTTATCTGACATCCTGTCCCAGGAGGATTAATTGTTCCTGGAGGCTTTCGGGTCTGACCTGGCTACGTTTTGGGTGACAACCCCAGTTGATCGGTTAATAAACCTTGTCTCATACAGTGCATGTAAGGAGATGGCTATTGTGGACCCTATCCCCAAGCGCCTATATAAAATTTAGCCCCCCCAAAGGAAAGGGCACAATGGAGCAAGGGGATCCTGGCAGATGCCATGGTCGTGGCAGCAGCCACTAAGAAAGAGCTCACAGAGCAGAACTCATCTGTCCTTCCCCTTAGCAGGGAGTCCAGGGCCTTGGAAGATTTGGCAAGTGCATTTATGCTTCGCAAAACAAATGGCACAAAGCACCAGACTTTCAGTAAAACCAAGTCCAGGGTACTCAGGAAAGATACCACCAGCAGATCAGTTCCAGTTGAAGCAGTTTTAATACAAAATAGAACTTACATAAACCCATACACTTTAAAATAACAGCATTTTTGTTTCTACCAAGTAGACTTCATCAGATGTGGATGGACAACTATAGTAATACTTTTATACCCTTCTAAAACACAGGTTAACCAATAAAATTAAACAGAAAGTTAACAAGACAGTTGAAAAGTTAATTACCATAAAATTCATGAATGTTGATGACACTGTGAAGTTTCTAGACAATGTAAAACATTTACTTTCAAAAAAATATATATATATATATATATATATGCAACATTTTATTAACAAAATAAATAGATGTTCAAGTCAAAATCTCTAAAATATTTTACAACACTTCAGGATATGTAAAATATACTGAAAAAGTCCTAAAATAAAATAGTTTGACTAAAAGCTTTCTGCATGAAGAAAAGCTGAAAGGCAGGTTTCTAATCAAGTCTCCCTTTGGTGGTCAAAGTTTTAATCACACTTTCAGTTAAAAAAACAACCATTTGGTCCAGAGAACCTCAGATTTTACATAAATTTAAATAAAAATGACTGTTTAAAAAGAACTTCATAGTTTGGCTGCTCTCATCTTTAATACAGGGGCCAGGGATACATTTTCATTTAAAACAGGTGGGGTGTTGGCTTGAAAAGTTACTTGCCACCATAACTCCCTATAGTCCACCCTTTCTTCCCCTTGCCCCTTCTTGCTTCTTTTTTCACTCCTAATACAAAAAATGTAAACCTCGCTTTAGTACATTCTAATGAGTGCTTATAGAGAGCATTAGTTTCTCTCTTGTTCTGCATGTCATAGCAGTGTTCATATATGCTTTTTAATTTTTGTTCAGTTTTACCTATATAGAAGGACTGATGCTCTTCACACACTGCTGAATATACTAATTCAAACGATTCATAGTTAAAAAAATTCTTTACTAGTTAACACTATATTTCTACTACTTAATTCTTCTCTGTTAATAATGTATCTACATTGTTGGCAATGGCCACATTTATACATTCCCTTCTTTCTTGAGCTGTATGATTTAAAATCATTTTCTATAACATTGTTCAGGTTTGGGCAGTTCTTATACACAAGTCTTTCGGAATTCGATCCAAGTCTGTGATATTTATGAACTTCTCCCATTCAGACTTAATATTTCTTACAGTGATCATACTTGCATTTTACTCCAAAACCATAGCTTTACCAAAATCTTCATTATGGTTCTGCTAAGTCTCTAGTGGTTTAATTCTAAGGTGCATGGAAAAAGTACCTTTTCAGATTCATACTTGCAATTCAACAGTGCACACCCCTACCATTATAAAAAGAATATTGTCAAAGGACAATTTATAAGGGCTCCAGGATGATATCCAGTAATACTGAATTTAAAAATTAATGTAATTTTTTGAAAGGTTTATTTAGAGCAAGTGGCTGTCCAAATGAACTTATAGAGCAAGTGGAAAAACAAGTACATGATGATAGGCAAGAGAGATTTAAACCTGTACTAGGGGAACCCCTGGCCGAGAGACTAGAGACTGAGCAGAACCATAAGTATCTTGGACTTGTATTTATGCTTTATCACCCTTTGCCTAGCATTCATGGAATTATCTTGCACACTTCACAAGGTTGCTGAGAGATTTGACTAAGTAGCTTTCCAAATCTCTTTCTGGGTCAATGTCTGTGGAGGGAGCAGAATAAGATCTCTTCACAACTTGACTACCCTACATTCCATACCTTCACATGTCTATAAGGTTGATATCCCACACTGCATAAGTACCTCACAGGCAGTGGGTTCAGGCATAGCCATCAGGAGACATGTGATTTTGCAGAGCCCTTCATGTGTTCATTCAACAGTGCTCCCTTTGATGCATCTTCCTTGTTTGGCCCAAAG
Organism: Protopterus annectens; assembly: GCF_019279795.1. NCBI lineage: Eukaryota > Metazoa > Chordata > Ceratodontiformes > Protopteridae > Protopterus > Protopterus annectens. Next base: position 699,413,777 of record NC_056727.1, on the reverse strand, counting down.
TTGAAGGAAACACTCTCCAGACATTGTCTGCCATTGACATCCATTTTTCTACTCCTCAGAGACCCTTTTCCCGGAATCAATGAGGAGGCAGAAAGATGTGGTTCTGCAAGTCTTAGGCTTATTTCCAAGACTTATGAGGAGACACTGTCCTAGAGGCAGAGGAGAGAACTCTAATGGAAGGTGCTGATGCAGAGGTGGTCTGCAGAAACAGGGTTTCTGGGACTCTTTCTTAGGCAAACTCTACTGGTCTACCCAAAAGGTTGTCCATTTGCTGATCTCTGGAGGCAGTTGGTGGGCATTGTACTCTGCACCCAGAAACCTGGGCATCCATCACATAAGATTCCAGGGTACAGAGAATTATATCCAGAGGTTATTTCTTATTTTCCCAACTTCCCCCTTCAAAAATGAAAAGAATCCCTGATGTTCCACCCAATCAGAGGGAGACGACAGCCTTAGAAATAGAAAAGCTGTTATTAGAGTCTCCTCTAGAAAGTTCCTCCAGACCAGATAGGATTTGGAGCCTAGTCAAGTTTCTTTTTATGCCAAAGACAGGGGACTTGAGACCTATTCTGAACCTCAACAAATTAAACTAGTGTGTGAAATATTGATGGTTCAAGATGGTCACTGTTCAGTCTATTTTTCCTCTGCTGCAAAAGGACAGTTGGATGTGCTTGATAGATCTTCAAGACGTGCTATTATATCAAAATGAACAGGCAGTCCAGAAGATATCCGCGATTACAGCTGTGAGCCAGACATTACCTTTTCAGAACACTGCCCTTTGGACTCACCATAGCTTCCAGGGTGTTCATCAAATGCATAATGGTGGTAGCAGCTTAAGTGTGACTTGGGATTCAGAGTGTTCCTGTACCTAGACAACTGGCTCCTAACTGCCTCAACCAGACATCTACTTCTTGCACTAGTTATGTCTTCGCCTGAGCATCGCAGTCAATTACAGTAAATCACAGCTCACACTTATGCAGAGTTGAGAGTTTGTGTGCTCATCTAGACATGGTCAATCAGATAACATCTCTTCCTCCAGAATGTGTTCATACACTTGCATTCCAGGTTAAAAAAGCGATCTCACATTTTTCTCTTCTGGCATGACTAATTTTGCAAGCTTTAGAATCCATGGTAGCAGTAATTACTATGGTTCATTTAGCTAGGTTTCATATGTGAATTCTGCATTGGACTCTGTGCAGTGGTCTATTCTTCAGCAACCCATGTTCACTTCAATCATGATCACTCAGTCTTGTAAAAAATATCCTCTTTGATGGCTTCGCTCAAAGTTTCTCAATGCCATAGTTTTTATTCTCCCCCTGCCCACAGCCACTGTGACTATGGATGCCTCTTAACTGGAGTGCAGGGGCATTTCTTGAGATGGACAATCCAAAGTGCTTAGTTCCTGTAAGAGGCCAAGATGCATATCAATGTCCTGGAAATGAGAGCAGTCTTCCTAGTATTACAGGCCTTTCTCCCATTTGGGATGGTTGCTGTTCAGATGGCAGTATGTCTATAGTCTGGTTCATCAACAAAAGGGGGAGGAACTAGATCTTATCCACTTTGTCGAGAAGCTCATAGCATCACACATACCAGGGAAGGCCAGTGTGATTGCAGACAAACTGAACAGGTCCATTCTGATGCTTCACGAGTGGTCTCCCAATGTCAAAGCGGCAGAGAAAAGTTTCTGTCGGTGGGGCCAGCCATGCTGCGACCTTGTCACTTCTCCCCCTGACAACAGGTGAACCAGGTTCTTTGCCCTGGTTCCTTCAGCAGGGGAGTCACCAAGAGGTGATGTAGTCCATGATTGGCCATCTGAACTCCTCTGTCCTTATCCCCTGTTACTTATAATCCCCAAAGTTCTATAGAAAGCATACTGATTAAGGAGCATGATTATCCTTCTTGCACCTTTTTGGCCTCATTAAATTTGGTTTCCCTACCCTGTGGCCTCATCTTCTGCATATGCCCTGTTTACTGGCTCCCAGTCCAGACCTCCTATCTCACCCAACAGGCATAATTTATTCAGACATAACCGACCTCAAGCTGACTGCATGGTTTCTCCAGTCCTAGTGATTGCTAAACAGCCCAGGCTTTCTTCCGTGGTCCATCATATTTTATGGTCTTTTTCAGAGGCTGCAACTAGGAACATTTGTGGAAGTAAATGGAAGAGATATGCATACTGGGTCCTTAAGAGAGATTTGGACCCCTTTTCTACCCCTATATCAGTTGTACTTGAGTTTTTACCTTCAAGTTTCAATGAAGGGGCTTGTTTTTCTACTGTTAATGTGCAGTTAGCATCTTTAGCTTTGAAACTTCCATTTTGGTGAAAATAATTTTCCTTGGATTCTTTTAGCGTATGGCACAGCCTCTCTCAAAGGCACTTTCTTGGTTAGGCCCCCAGTAAAGGATCCTACTCCTCTTTGGGATTTAACTATCCCACTTCAAGATTTGACCTGAAACCCCTTTGAACCTTCAGCCAAGACAGACTAGAGGGTTTTTTTCTGGAAATCTTTTTTTCTATTTGCAATTAAATCATATAAATCTGAACTCCAGGCTCTTTCCTCTAAACCTTCTTGCATTGTTTTGCACAAGGAAAGGGTTTTCTTATGGACAAATCCATCTTTTTTCCTAAAGTGACTTCTGACTGTTAACCAGGTCATTAACCTCCCTATTTTCTTTCCAAATTTCTCTAATACGGGAGAATACACGCTCCATCTTTTGAATGTGCACAGACAATTTCAGTTCTATCTCAGTCAGACCAAAAATTTCAGGAAAACTGAACAATTTATTGTATCCTTTTCACCTAACAGATTGGCCATGGCAGTTTCTAAAGTAACTTTAGTCAAATGGTTAACTTTTTGCATATCCTTTGTCTATAATCAGAAGGTGTCTTTGCCTAAGTCCCCTAAAGTTCATTCCACATGGTCTAAGGTGTTTTTTCAGCCTTTTAGTCAAGAACATCTATAGATGACATTTGTGCCACTGCCACTTGTTCCATTTCTAATACTTTTATTGCTCAGTATAAATTGAATTTGGTGTCTAGTAAGAGAGCTGTCTTTGACTCAGTAGTACTCTGAAATTTCCTTCCATGAGGATCACCCAAGGTTCATCTAGGTGGGGACTTTGTCCCATCAGCTGTGGATTAAATGAAAATGATAACATCAGATAAAAAAGTTATGCACTCACCATAACAATACATCAGTGTTGTCCATTTTTGTTCTTCCCCAACTTCTCTCCCTCTTAACTCCACAACCCTTTGCTCCTGGATAGATCAAAGGGGGTAATACTTTGGGAGCCTTTGTTCCTTGTTTCAACCCCGGTTCTATTTTTTTGCTGTATATCCTTTTTTATTTCCTTATGGTATTAATCATTGTTTACGGGGGCAGCAAACTCAGTATGGGTTATGTTAGGTTAGTGGGGTATTATATGTAAAAGGAAGAACTGAACAGCTGGAATAAGTGGCAGAGTCAGATCAGAGACACGTCAGTTGAGGAAGAATAAAAATGGACAACACAGATGTATCATTATGGTGAGTACATAACTTTTTCTTTTATTTATTTAAGGTCTGGTTAGACTTGCCCTCATAGGTGGAGGACTGCACCCTTAGGGAATATTGTTTATGCCAGTACAATTCCCATTTAAAGCTGGTGTCCCCACACCTTTGCTTATGCATCCCTCAGTGCTGTCTGCCTGTTATCCAGCAACTAGAACCAGTCACATACTCATTCCCCTGTATATTTGCTTTGCAGTACCTTGCCCAGTCTGGAGCTGAAGCAAATTGGGGATCTCCTTGCCATTTGCGCAGTGAGACGTTAAAGGACCAGGAAGTTATCTTAAAGGTAGGTGTTACCTCCCCCCACACAGTAGATGGCAGCAGTCCTTTGGGAGGACATTATGATGTAAATGCTTAAACATGTGCTTCAATGGGAAGAAGCTTTTCATTAGCCATTTTTGGAGTCCATAGTCAAGGATGCTATGTATGCAGACTGAAATAGGATTCATTTACAGCAGTGCCCAAGGTGGACAACCTCTGTAATCTTATTGAATATTGGATTGAGATCCTATCCAGACATCGTAGACTCATAGACAATTTTCTCAGTCTAGTACATGACACAGAGATCACATTTTGCTTGTCTTGCTGCCAGATATGTAGTGTGTGTAAAGTAATCAGCAAGATGTGGGCTCCTCCTCTGCAGACTTCCAAGATGGTTGCACATTGATCAGCAGCTTAACTTCAGTTCTCCCAGTTTGGAAACAGAAACTTAGAGGAGTGCCATTGAAACTTTTTGGGGGTAGAATTCAGTTACTGACTGCTAAGTACACTGGATGCCAACAAAAAGTTAATGAGGAAAATCCTGAAAGAAAATTAGCCAGGAAAGTTGAATAGAAATCACTGGGAAGGATTCTGCAGCTGTTCAGCAAAAAGCAGTTCAAGCTTCACCTTTGGTTCAAGAGATGGCTTCCAGTAATTTAGAGGAAAAATAAATCAGATGTCCGCAGAGGTGGTTAAACTTACTGAAACATTGAAGGGATTTGTCAACTCAATTAACAAAAACACTGAAAAATAGAAGCTGCTTTAACTGTTTCTTCAAATCAACTGGTAAAACTGCAGAAAGTCAGAGGTTGAAGTGAAGAAAAAGCTAGCTGTTTGAGGCCTCTCAAAATTTCAAAAAAGAGTCGTTAGAATGAGCACACACAGAAAACCAGAGATTTTTTAATGTACCAGAAAAACTGTATGGAACAGACTGTATTCATTTTATGAAAGCACAGTTAAGCAACTGGACATTGTGTTCCATAGCAAGAGTTGTTAATTGAAAGATACATTGAGTGCTTGTTCCAAACCTGATCATGAAAAAGCAACCAAGACTTATATTTAAGATACCATCTTACCAGCAGAAAGAGTTGACACTGCAAAACTGTAACAGAAGGACAAAGGATTAAAAATTGGAGACAGCAGAGTGTTTGTAGAAAGTGATTATTCACTGTACACCAGGCAGATGAGAAGCAAATGTATCCCATCAGTTAATAAATGTCGAGAGACAGGTGTTGAGATTCAAGCTGCTGTATCCAGCTGTCTTAAGAGTATTTTTCATGGAAGATCAAAAAATGTTTTGATGCAGAAAAAGCTAAGGAGGAAATGGAAAAGTGTATCCCACAGAAAATGAGTCAGCAAGCAGAGGGGGACTCTGCTTCTCATTCTTCTGACATTACAAGTTCAGAGAGAGACTTTGCTGTTGAAACCTTTTGCAGTGTTTAAAGGAAAATGCTTGAGAGACATAAAAACAGAGGAGTTGATGAGAAGGATCAGGAGTACTATGGACATGAAACAGAGATAGAGATGAGCAAGAAGATGACCAGCAACACTGAAATTAGTGAATAAATGTGAGAGTGTAAAGCATCAGTCACATTTGTGAAATATGGCTTTGCAAGAAAAAGTGGCTGAAAAGGACTGGATTTTTGTTGGCTTTGTTAAAATTGTGGATGGATCGTAAAGCATATACCCCACTTTGTTATTGTTTAGAAGAACATTAAATGGGGAAGTAACTAAGTAAAACAGTTATGTTCTTATTAATATCCATATAAAACATTTCATGATGTAAATTGTATGTTATATATAGTAATTGTTTTTAGTGTGCAGTCAGGGGTTCTTTAAATGTATGGTAGTTATTTCAGTGACTACTGTAAGTGTTAAAGATATTAAAGTATACAGGTACTTTTTAGGTGCAAGAAATTTAGACTTTAAAGTGTAATGAGAAGAAAGGCTTGACAAAAACAAGTTTAATGTTAATATGTTGTGATCTCATACTGCTGGGGGTGGGGTGTGAAAGTGCACTGATTATATTATATGTAGAATTACAATACTCTTATTTTTACAAGGGTGACTGTCTAGACTAATACCTATGGCTAAAGCTATAAACAAGTTTTTTTATATCAATAAGGCTTTAAAAATAAGAATGATGAAAGCCATGATAAATGCTAAGCTTCTTACACCTCCAAAGATTGCCTTTAGCTTTTTTTTAGCAAATGTTTAGTGGGAGTTAAGAAGTCTGCAGCAAATGACAGCTTGTACATTCTTTTCTAAGTAAAATTTACAGAGATTCTTTTCCATGAAGACAGGGTGTCTTCAAGTGCAGGCAATTTATCTTGAGAGTTCAGAGCATTCTTTGCTGAGGGAAATGCATAATTTAAAGCTACAATGGCAAGCACTTCAGTGAGAAATAGTTGAAAATATGGTAAGTAAATAAGAGGTAGCCGCCTCCTTGCAGCCTTAATACTTTAATGCATTTAATAGAACAGTGTACAGTTTAGTTTTATTTAAAGTTAACCAGTGTACCTTTTCTTAGAATTAAATGTTAATATTTTCTGAAAGCATGCAAGCTGTTCTCCACATCTGGGAGGGGAATAGCAGTAAAAGAACAGACATCGGTCAGTGTAAGTGGGAACACAGGCTATAGAATGGGTAACTTTAATTTTTGATTAAGTAATGTCTGAGGCATCAGCTATCAGTTTGGGCAATTGCTCCTTTCTGGAAGGTTAAACTTAATTTTTAAGAATGTATGTATATTTTTTGTTCTAATATAAAGGGAATGGGATGTTTTTTTTTGTTTGAGGGTTTTCATTAAAACAAGTTTTGAAAAACATGGCATAGGTTCAAAAGGAGATGAGAGACGACTTTTATATCTGGCAGGCTGATCTTTTTAGTGTGTACATGTAACACCAAAGTTGGAAATACATAATAAAAAAATGTATATATAATACGTGGGAACAATAACTATTTATCATAATGACTTCGCTGTCTGTATTATTTTGGAATGTAAATGGTCTTTACAGCTACAGACAAAAAAAGTGTGTTGAATTATATTAAAAAATCTGTGGCAGGGCTAGCCACCCATCAGTGTAAACCATGGCTCGAGATGATTGTCGCTGCTGAAGTGACACCCCGACCCCATGTGCGAAATGAGAGGAGGGTGTGGATGGATGGATGATTTTTAGAAATGCACAGTGCAGGTAACAGTGCTGCGTGCAACACATTTTGAAAGAAATTAATGTGAATTTGACAAAGGATTTCAGGGTGGATATTCAATAGTATTTCAGGGACAAAGGAAAAGTGGGTAATGTATACCAATTGCTAGAGGGGCTCCAATAGTGCTAGAAGAGAAAAGGCAATGAATGGTAGATATGTGCTACTAAGGGGCTATTGGCAAGGAAGCAGAATTATACTGGCAAATATTTATATTCCACCAAAAACTGTGTTGGCGCTTAAGAAAATTTTGGGAGAAGTAATCAACTTTCAGCAGGGAATATTAAAGTGGGGACTGGAACTTGATTTGCAGTAGTGAGGATGTATGGGGGAACCTAGAAAAAAATTTAACAAAAGATGGCAGCTTTCTGAAGACATTTATGAAAATGTTTGTTATGGAAGATGTGACGTCAGTATAGTAGGAACTCTTGACAGAATTTACATACTATTCCTCAAGGTATAATAACTGGACAAGACTAGATAGAAGTTATATTTCAAAGGAAAATTTGCATTTAAATGAAAGCTTTAATGTGCAGAACACACTATTTCAAGTCATGCACCAATAAAAACTATGTAAAAATACAGGTTAATGAAGTAAAAAAGAGAGACTGGCACATTCCCACCTACCTGTTAAAAAAATAATTTAAGGAATGGGTATTGGAAATTATTCTAGAGTTATTAGGGATGATAGAGTATCGTCAGAAGATATAACGAGTGAGTGGGATAAAATGAAAATGAGATATGGTAGAAAAAAAAGAGAAAGACATGGAGGGGTGACAAAGATTTAAGTATTGAAGACAAAGAGGGATCTCATAGACCAAGAAGAGTAACAAATGCAGAGAGCTAAAGAGGAAAGAGAGTATCTGGGTATTATGCTCAAGTTCAGAAAAACTGCTGTTAAGCAGCTATTTTTTATAACTCCAGAGTAGGAAAACTTATTGCACAGTGACTTAAGCAATAGAAAGTGGAAAGGGTTGTTGCCATACTTAGGGTGCCTAAAACAAGAAAAATAACCAGAAATTCTATAAGGTTGTAGAGATATTTTAGCAATGTTATAAATGTGTATAAAGCAGAGAAAAGTGGAAATCAGAAAAAAGAATATTTATGGATGATGTAATTATGCCAAGGTTAGAGGTAGATGAAGCTCAACAGTTAGTTAAAATAGAAGGGGATATGATAGAAACTGTGACGTATAATTAATCTTCAGGAAAGTCTCCAAAAACAGACGGTATTCCTCTGGAAGTTTGGAAATTAGGGGGAAGAAAGTGATGATTAAGATTTTAACAGTATTTTAAAAGGAGGGGGGAAGCACTAGCATCTTGGAAGAAAGCTGTGGTGGCTGTATTACCTAAGCATGGTAAAGACCCATCAGACCCAGCTTCATATAGACCCATTTCAGTTTTAAGCCATGCTTATAAAGTGTTTAGGTCTATACGGAATGAATGACAAAGGTGTTGCTAAAATTGATCTTTGCAGATTAATGTGGTTTTATAGAAGAGAGGCAAATATTTGACAACATTAATAGAAAATACAGTTGTGTAAAATCTTACCGTAACAGTAAATGTCCTCTTCATTGTTGCAGTATCCAAAACAGAAGGGATCCTCTGCCCATGGCAGTCTGATGCTCAGCCAGTATATAAAAGCCTAATGATCTTGCACATGCTGCATGTCTCATTTATGCTGCCCACACAAAACGTAGAGATAAAAGGGACATACTTACGCAACTACCCAGAACTGAATTTCTCCAGAAGAAAACAGTCTCCATAAGACAAAGGAGTCCATGTCCCTCCAGAAGGAAAAAATGCAGAAGAAAAAGGAGAAACCCTCAGCTAGAAGGGAATCTAAAGCAACAACCAGACCAGACAAAAGGGATTTGGAGGGAGGAAGCAAATATTGCAACAGTGAAGAGAAGAATATCTACTGTTATAGGATTTTACACAACTGTATTATGCCGTGCATCACTGTTGCAGTATCTGAAGCAAAAATGAAAGTAAAAAAAAAGCTCCAGAAACAAAATGGGAGGTGGAAGGCTGCCCTCAACAAACGCTCATAAAATGGTTTCAGCAAAACCTGCTCTAGCCCTAGAAAACATATCCAACTTTATAGTGCTTAGTAAATGTATGAACTGAAGACCAAGTAGTAGCTTCAAGTTTGGAACTGGTGTCCAACCCCTTGAAGGCACCAGAAGAGGCAACTGCCCTAGTGGAATGAGCACTAACAGAAGTAGACAAAGATTTGCCATGGAAAGAATAACAAAAGGAAATGGCCTTGGATATCTGGGAGGAGATGTAGAAACAGCCAAACCCAATGTTCTTTGAAAAGAAACAAAAAGCCGATCAGACTTATTAATGGCCTTAGTTTTATCCAAATAGTGTCTGAGCTGTCTGTGCAAATCCAAGGTATGCAGGGTCTTGTCACTGGCAGACTGAGGAGAAGGGAAAAAGGAAGGGAGTTGCACTGACTGATTCAAGGGAAACTCATTTACTACCTTGGCCATAAAAGAAGGATTCGTACAAAGAGACACCCTCTCCCTGTGAAAAAGCAGAAAAGGAAGAATGGCCATAAGGACCTAAAGCTCAGAAACCCTCCTAGCAGAAAAAAGAGCCATCAACAAATCAGTCTTCCATGTACAAAGTTGCAAATAAACAAAATCTGCAGCCTCAAAAGGAGTCAGTCAGTTTTTCCAAAACAAAATTAAGTCTCAAGGAAGAAAAAGAATAGGTTTCCTTGGAGGCCTAATATGCAGGACACCTTTAAGAAAGTGACCTCAGAATGAAATGTCAGAGGAGGATTCAAGGGCAGACAAATGGCTCTTCACAAAATAGGCCAGGGCAGACTGGAACAACTCTCACAAGAGAGGACCAGAGACCCCCACTGAAAAAAGGTCCTGGTTATGAGCATGGCACCAGACAGAAAATCTTTTCCATTGGGTAAGGGTTGTCTTGCCTCTTGTAAAACCCTGAGCCTGTCCTCTGAAAATAGATGCCTGAAAAGGATCAAAACCTTGTCTCCTGCAGTGTCACTTGAAGAGTGAACAAGGGATGGGATGTCTTGTGTGAGGAGATCCAACCTGTGAGGTAATGTATGGTAGGTGCCCCTGGCCAGATGCATTAAGAGGGGAGGACCAGTGCTGTCTTGGGCAGACGAAAGTCACTAGCAAGATTTTCGAGGAGTCCAGATAAATCTTCTGCTGGACTCTTGGAAGTAGAGGAAGAGGGGAGCAACATAAAGAAGCATCCTATTCCAAGGAAAAGAAAGGGCATCTGTCTTCCATGTCAGATGGCATAATACTCGAACAGAAGAGAGGAAGCTGCCTGTTTTAGAGGGGAGGCAAAAAGAGATCCACCTGAGCAATATCCCACCCATGGACAGTGTACAGAAACATGACTGTGTGAATCATCCATTTGCAAGTCTGTGTTTTGGACCTGCACAGAAAGTCTGCCACTATATTATGCTCTGAAGGAACGTGTAGTTCTTGAAAAGTTAGCTGATAAGAGCCACCTCCCAAACCTGAAAAGCCATCCTGCAGAGGAGGTAAGATTTGTTGCCTTCCTGATTGTTGACATACCACATCACTGTAGTGTTGCCTGTGTATACCTTCAAGGGGCCTGAAGAGAACATGGGATGAAAAGCTTGAAGGGACAGAATCGGAGGTCTCATCTCTTTGATGTTGGTATGGTCTGAATACTGACAGGAAGGCCAGAGACCCTGAACTTTAAGGTGAGAAAAAAAAAGCCGGCCCCCTATGTTTGAGGCATCATTGAACAGTTCTTGAGAAGGGACTGGAGGCTGAAAGGGCCGGCCTGGTTTGAGAGCAAACTGTTGAATCCACAAATCAAATTCCATTTTTAGGCAGGAAAGGAGAGGTACACCGAAATCCTGAGGTTAACAGTGTTGCAGCCAAAACTGACTTGTGGTACTATTAAAGCTTGTGTGCATGCAGTCTGGCAAGAGGAAACATTGGAATAGAAGAAGCTGTGAATTCCAGGCCCTGAAGAAAATTCCTGGCTAACATGGCAGTCAGGGGAAGAAGAGCCTGAAAGAAGGCTGTCAATAACAACATTTTGGATGTAGAAGATAGGCCAACATTGGCATTGTTTGAATTCTGCATTCCAGATGCACATGATTGTAAGAGGGAGTCAGGATGGACTTTTGGAAGTTAATAGTAAACTCCAGACTTTGAGGAACAGAAATGTGATATTCAGATCCTCTAACAAGCGACTAGGAGAAAGCATCTGAAGTAACAGGTCATCTAGATAAGGAAAAAAATGTGAATGCCTTGGAGCCTGCAGAAAGTAAACATAGTAGCTAGGCATTTTGTGAATACCCTTAGGGCAGTAGAGAGGCCAGAGACAAAGCAAAGAACTGAAAATGAAAGGAAGACACAGAGAAGTGTAAAAACCTCAAAAAAGAGGATGAATAGGTATGTGAAATTAAGCATCTTTCAGATCCAAGGACACCAGAAAAGCCTGGGGCAAGAAAAGCTGAAACCTTATTTAAAGAGTAAGCATATGAAAAGAAGGGACCTTGAGAGAGGTGTTGAGCCAGGAGAGATCCAGAATAGGTCTCCAAGTTACATTCTTTTGACGAATCAGGAACATCCTGGAATAAAATCACTTTCCCATTTGGAAAGGGGGGAACAGGTTGAGTGGTTCTTTGGTTCAGCAGGAACCTTAGGACCTCTGGGAAATCAGGATGTTGCTCTAGAAGAGGTTGAGGAATCCCTGAAAAAGGAGAAAGACATCCATATCGTGAAGTAACCCTGACGGATGATCGAAAGAACCCAAGAGTCTGAAGTGATGAGATGCCAAATTGGAAAAAAAAAGGAAAGTCGAGGGAACAAAGGAACCTGATCTGAAAGATGGGTGGGGCAAATTGTCAAAGAAAAGCAGACTTATCAGATAAAGGAGGCTGCTGGGCTGCAGAAATCTGAGAAGCCTTAGCAGAGGGGGGCCCTCATCTCATTCTTTGTTCCCTTGGAAGTCTGGCTGGGTTGCCTGCAAATCAAAGCAGATCTAGTGGAATTATTCCTCCGGGACTTAGGGATAGGACAAACAAAAATAAGTTTAAGGTCCTGCAAGACTTTGCCTTTCTCTTGAAGAGATTTAAACATGTCACCATCAGCAGTCCCAAAAAGATGTTTATTATCCAAAGGAGTATCCAAAAACTTGTCCTTAATGTCCTCAGGATGAGACTGGAGACAAAGCCAAGAATAATGCCTTATGACAGACCTAAAAGCTGCAACTCTAGAAGGGGCATCAGCAGCATTATAGTTACATTTAATAGAGTGTCCAGCCACACGAGAAGCAGAACCTAAAAAAGATATGGCAGAGGATTTGCCTTCAGAATCAGGAAGGTCAGATCAAACTGGCAGCAAAGAAGTTCCAAGTTGTGGCCATGTGACATATGGCACATAGAAGATCATTAGGCTTTTGTATACTGGCCAAGCGTCGGGTTGCCCTGAGCAGGAGATCCCTTCTGTTTTGGATACTGCAGCAGTGATATAGAAGGGATCAGTGTTGATCCAAAGGGAAGCAAAATGCAAGGAAATACCACTGTTGCTAAGTCTCGATACAGAGAAGCCATCTGACAAAGTGACGCTGGGATTTTATGAGTAGGGCAATGAAAGCATTTGCATTCCCTGCTACATTAAGTTTAATTGGGAGGATATATGAAGGATCAGATACAGGAAAGTGGGAGGGCTCCTTTCTGAAAACTTCTCTGGACAGAGGAACCAGGCAAATGTATCCTCTTTCCCCTTTATTTGCTTTATATTTGGCGCTATAGTTGCTTAAATAAAACAAGGTATTGGAAGTGAATAACACTGGGAAAGGTAATTGAATGGGGATGAGGTCAGTAGGAAGTTTGGACTGCAGGCTAGAGACTGTCTTCACTACCTGGGATTAATATCTGAGTACAGGCAAAGAGAAAGAGATAGGGTGAGTCCTAAGTGTAAGACCTGCTGTTGTAGTTTTTAGTTGAATTTGGAATAGTAGCTAGCATTAAAAATTGGTTTGTTAGTACAGCATACAAACTACTACATGATAACTGTAAGAATCATTCAGTGTTTAAAAAATATTTGAAGGAGAGACTGGAGAAGCAGTGTACAGGAGAACAGTGTGAGGATGTACATATCACTCCCACATATGCAACAATGTCTACATTGATTGGATTTTTGCTTCAAAGTGTTTGCTTAGGTATTTTTATACCCCAAAGCAGACATCAAGAGTTTTTCCTTAGGTAGATTGCAAATGTTGGAGGTGGGTTGGGTAAGAAACAGGTAACCGGGAACATTTTTTTGGGGGGAGTTTGAGTTTCCAGATTTTAAAAATTCCCTACAGAGTACTATGTCAGGAATATTGGGGGAGTAAATGGCTGTAACTTCACCTGGGACAAAGAATCTGAATTGTCTAGACATAGTAAGGCCTTAAGTTTAATTCTGCTGACTGCCAAAAAAGCAGTTATGGGAAAATAAAAATTAAAATCTAAGCCATATGTATTTGAGGTACTGAATATTGTGAAAAGAGAGAAAATAACGAAGTGAGATCTTTAGAAAAGGAAAGGTGCAAATTGCATTGAAATAAGTGGAATTTGTGGGAACAGTACATGCAGAATAATGTTCAGAAGGATGGCGGGAGTTTTAAAGGTGGACAGGACTTGAGCAATTTATGTAATGTTGAACTGAATAATGGTTGTTAATAGGTAGGTACAAGGCTATCGGCCCTAGGGCCAGGGCCTAAGTAAGCCTAGCCAACAAGGTTCCCTGGCTTACGCCACCCAAGAAAGTTATTTTCCTGTGCCCCTGTCGAGCAGAGCCACAGAAGTGATCCCCGGGGTGTATTTCCTATCCACTCATCAAGATTTTTCTTGGAGTGCTAATGAACTTTGCTTGACATAGATGGGTAGCTTCTTCCAGAGTATGGGAATCTATCCTTCCAGCATGTCCAGTTTATTGCGGTGACAAGGTTTGGGTCCATAGAGTGTGTAGCGCAGAGGGATTTGTTTAGGTGTAGCATGTCCAACAGCTCTGGGTTTGGCATAGCTTTATATGTTGGGCAGAGATAATTTCGGAGTAGGCAATATGCTACGGAGTAAAGCTGCAGTTTTTTGAGACTGTCAGTGTAGGGCATCTGTTTGAGGCCAGTAATCCTCTTTATGAGGTACTTCTGTGGCTTTTCCAGCTGTTGCAGATGTCTTGTGAGGTACATTCCAAAAGGAGCATTGTACTCTATAATGGGTCTAATGAGTGTCAAGTAGAGGGGAAAAATTACGTCTTTTTTTTCCTGGATGAGAAACCTTTTGTGATGAGGTGTGCCACGCAGAAGGATTTCCTGACTACTGTGGTGATGTGATTAATCATTACACAGATACGCTCACTGCTGCAAGGGGATACATTTACACACACACACACACACACGGAGTGGCCCTTAAGATTATAGAAGTCCTACCTATCTAGTAGTATAGACTGGAGCACTAAGTACTTATTGCATGTGCCATGGAGCTTAGTTTGCATGCACCATGGAGCTTATGTTAGAAAGAAAGAAAACCTACATGTAATGTATGTAAAAAAAATGTTAACTTGGTTTGTTTTCTATTAATTTGTGTGCCTAGGTGTTTAAAAATAAAGCACAATGACTCTTCAAAAGTTATAAATCTAATCTTGAAAATATCAATAATGTCCTGTAGTGTGAAAACTGGTTTCTGCTGATGCAGTAGCCACTTGATGATGCACCATAATAGTTCAGTATTTTTTATGAAGACCAAGAGTTGTAGCCAAAGTCCAAGGGCCTGTGACGTGAAAAATAAACAAAGATCCTACTGAGATATGGAGAGATTTTTTAAATTTATTGAAAACAGAGGAATGAGGAAACCAGAAAAAGACACAAATGGATATATATGACTTGAATATGCCAAGGTTAGAGGAAGCTGCGTATAAACAAATTAATAACTAATATTGGAAGAGATGGATGGGATACAAATGGTAATGTATACCAGCAACAGGTGTTAACCCACCATGTCAACACCAATCAGGCATTCAAAAATGAAAAGTTGTTTGCATTCTGATAACAGATCCTCGTGGTACCTCCACATAAAGGCAGTACCTTGAATACTCCTAAAAATCATCGGATTACCCTCCTTGTCCCTCACATAAATTCTGCAGAACTGTATATATGTTCAACAGCTCAAGCATTTTATTTTTGTTATTAAACCATTGCAAACAACATACCTTAGGTCTGCTTAAGTTCCTAGCTCTCCACTGCAGTGAATCCTTTTTCATCACTTTTCTGTTCTGTGCATATACTCATGAGACAAGCAACATTATAAAAGGACTACTCCCTTACATCAAGTCACCATGGCAGAGCTCAAGGTTCTCTTCTTGCATT
Source organism: Protopterus annectens (assembly GCF_019279795.1). Lineage (NCBI taxonomy): Eukaryota > Metazoa > Chordata > Ceratodontiformes > Protopteridae > Protopterus > Protopterus annectens. The sequence continues at coordinate 699,398,375 of NC_056727.1, read as the reverse complement.
TTGCAGTGGTTTAAAATCATGCCAAATTATGTACTTCTGCCCTGCACTTATTTTTAATTTGGAAAGACACAAATGCATAATTACCCATTGTTAGGCTCTCTCATAAGCTTCTTGTGTACCTAATTCATGCATTGCTGTCAATGTCGATAAGAAATGGAACAAAATTATATTTGTACTTCAGCAAACTTCTCAACATCAGTATATTCAAGAACTCGTTAAAAGACCATCTTCATACTATAAATGGATATTCTGTTTACAAACATTTAAACTTAATCCTTTTATACCACCTACACTTGTAATCTAATAACAGAATAGGTCGATATCTCTGCTTTTGGTGTTCAACATGTTTATTACGTGATTCTGTTATACTTCTGTGTTCCCCATCTCTAATTGTACTTTGTGTGACAAAAATGGTAGCATTACTCTTGCTGTGTACTGTACTTTTTTTTTTTTACTGTACACTAAATCACATGCTTACTAAATGATTAGTAACTGCTAATAATGTAGTCTTGATAAAAAGCATTCCTGAAACTTTTTTCTAGCTTAGACTTCAGTGAAAATAGCCAGTGCTAAGTTAGATATTAAGTAATTGGGTAAAATAACTACACAAAACAGATTCCCCTTCATGAGAAGGAAAATAGATACAACTCGCACAGCACTTTGAACTTTTTATACTGACTGAAACCACTCTGGCATATTAGGTCTATAACAGAATAAAAGTCGTAGGGTTTTAAAACCAGAAAGAATTTGAAGGTAAAACCACCTGTCTTCAGTGGAGTCAGGGGATGCTTAACTGTAGGATACACCTCTGCATCAACAGTTATATAACCCACTGATGAAAGTGGGGAGTACATCCAAGACTGATGAGTAAACCTTCCCTAACCACTACCGTGAACTTAAGAAGTTGGCTAGAGAAGAGGGGGAAGTTCCTGAAAAAGACTGTGGTTTGGCTATGGTGATGTGCTTCTACTGCTCCTGCTGAGGCTTCTCCTGGATGTGTTGCTGTTATTAGGAATCCTCAAGGGTTTGAACTGCCTGGTTTAGAAGGATGCTTTCTGTGGCCACATGAAGTTAAGAACCAGTGAAGACAGCTCACACAACTTGTGTCTTAAATAGATCAGATTTAATTTGAAGAGAACACTTCTGTATGCATCTGCAATTTACCCTATCCTCTCTTCCTCTTCAGTCTGTTTTTTTTTTTTGTTTTGTTAGAAGTGTGTGCTTCCCACAATATAGCATATGCCACTAGCATAGAATATCATGATCCTGCAGGGTTGCACAACCACTGAGTGTATACTGCCTTCAAATCAACCAAAAACATTGTTTAAAGAGCTATATAAATATATACATAAATTGCAGGGAATTCCAAAAACAGTATAAGGGATTTTGGTACTGTCCATTTATGTGGAATGGCAGGAGGCTAGGTTTCTTGCAGATCAACTGATGTAGCAGACAGTTTCGTATTCTTTCAAATGGTCAGGTAGCAAGAAACAAGTCTGCAGTTGAGATAGTAATGAAATAAGCAAAGGGAACAGATATTCTAGAGAAGTGACTATTGATAACCAGATTTCATATTACAGTTTGTCATTTGATGGCAAAAGGCAGTGCAGCTGTTAATCCACCTTAAGGGGGCTTTCTTAAATTAACAGCCCTTACATATCAGAAGTGAAGATATGAACATATATTCCACCTTCCTAAACTAATGCACTGACATCACTTAAAGAGCTGATGTTGCATTTATAGAGAGTTAAGAGCTTGTTTTTCCTTGTAAAGGTTTAAGAATAACTATGACACCACTTCTGTGATGGGAAAGTGGACTGTGTAAGAGATGCTTGATCCATGTGGAGAAAAAAAAAACAGATGCAGGTCCACAAAGGATAAGGGCCTGAAGCTCTGAGATCCTTTGAGAAAAGAAGAAAACCACAAAGAAGTGCAATTTCCAATATATAAATTGCAAAGCTACAGAAACCAGTGGGTTTATATAGATAGCAGACTTATCACATTCTTGAAGTTTGGGTCCCAGTGAGGAGAGACTTCCCCACAAAGATAGGTGAAAATGCAGATTTTTTTTTATAAATAACAGACTGATCAACCACTGGTGGGCCACAATTTTGATCACCACAAGCAAAGTTATGATGTGTAAAAGTAGCTGAAATATTCACCCTGACAGTAGAATAAAGGACATTCCCAATCGTTCATGTGTCTAAGACGAGAGATGAGAACTGCATTACTGATCTAATGGTAAGGCAAAGAATACCTGTGTACACACAGGGAAAGCTCTTCTAATTGGAAAAGTACATAAATCAGGCAGAAAGTATCCTTGTCTCTTCAGTCATTCACTGCTAAAGGGAGACCTTCTGGGATGTCATCTACAGTAACAACCAGGACCTCAGATGAAACTGGTTGTGACTTCTCCCACCTGTATTTGATGGTTCCCTGTACCAAAGGGGTATGATAGGCTGATATAACATCCCTTTTGGCCATCAGTGAGCATTGAGAAGCAGTCCTGAGCCGCCTTCTCTTAATTCTATGATTGAGTGCAACTGTGAGGAATGAAAAGGAGTGCAGGAATCTACTTACCAAAGAATGGGGAAAATGTCTTACCATTATCTGACTCGCTGCTTTGTTGAATGGATCAGAAGAGAAGCAATGTATTCCATGAAGTGACAAATGGATCAGTTTCTAGACTTTGCCATTTCTGGAACATCTGAATCTGACACTCACTACTTCTGAAGTACCATCTCCAGGAAATGAATGTATGAGCAGTTGAAGAAGTCTACTAGCAAGTTACTAGCCCCCTCCTTGGTTTGCTGAATGGAGCAAAAGGGAAGCTATGCATTTTATAAAGTGGTGAACTCTTCAGTTTGCCCTCACTTCTGGAAGGTCCAAATTTGAGAGAACTCCTAAATCCCCAGTTCCAAGAGAAGAATGAAGGTACATCTGAAGACGTCTGCCAAGAAGCACTTTACCTGGGATGTGAATGATAAAAGGGAGGTGTCCCTCTGTCTGACCAAAAATCCAGATTTGAATCAGTTCTGTTAAAGATGGGATACAAGTGTAAGTCTCCCTTGCATGCTTAACAATGCAGACTAAATGCAGCACCTTATCAGGAGTGGCTGTGTAAGCAGATGTTCTTCGTCTCACATTGCTGCAGTCATGACCTGTGGGTAGTCCGCTGTCCTCGATCGGCCCGAATACCAAAGAGCTGGGCTGGCGTCGGTCATTGTCGCCTAGAGCTGACGTCAGTACGTCGTAGTACATAAGCGCATGACCGACGCCATATCCTCAGTCTTTCTTGCCGCGTGGTCCAAAGCAGAAGCAGCGTTTGCAAGTGCCGTTCGGCGTTCTGAAATTTTCATTTATCGAGTTTCAGACCAAAGACCAAGTTGGGCTAAGTACCCCGTTGGGGAAATCTTTGTCTTTTCTTGCCTCAGTTATCCGGATGTCAGAAAAAGTTAATAATTGCATTTCTTGTGGGAAACCGATACCTCATAAGGATTTTTATTCTTTCTGTATTCCTTGCTTAGGGCCTGAGCACGACGTGGTCGGGTGTCGCTTTTGTGCTAGATTTAACAAGCGCACCATTAAACTGAGATTAGACTGTGCCAGGCTTGTTTTCGGTAAATGGTGTAACTATAACATGCCGTCGGATCCTCCGACGCCCGCTACCGCTAAAAAGCGTAAAGATCAATCTTTGAAGTCTAAACCGGATGAGTCGTCCGTTGCGGACGCCGGTTCTACGGAGCCTCCGGTTGAACCTGTGGATCCTGCCGAGGGTTCGGCTGAATTCCAGGGGGAACCTTTACTTTTACTGGAGTTGGCCTCTCAGGAGTTAGGCCCGGCTGAAGGTGCTTCTCAGGTGTCTGTCGTTCCATCTTTACAGAGGGTTATTAGGCCTTCTACTTCAGTGGCTAAAGCCCATGCTAAGGCCAAACCTTGTCATGTTGGCCCTGGTCATAGTTCTAGTTCTCCAGCCCCTGTTCCTAAAAAGCATATGTTAGAAATGGCTGAGGACTTGATTACTTTGATCAGGGGTTCTATGCCCCCCCCCCCCCGGAGAAGAGGCCTAGGGTGGAGGCAGATTTAGAGGGGATGGATCATTCCTCAGACTACTCTGATTCCTCAGCTGAAGAAATTCAGGAATTCCCTTCTTATTTGGATTCGGATGCGGAGGACTCCTGTCCTTCTGTTTCTCCTCCAGAGGATTTTTCTTTTTCTGAAATTTTGCATTCCATGAGGGAGCATTTCAAGTGGGAAGGTCAGGATTTTTTGGATTCTCGGAAACGGCTCAGGGAATTTTTGTTTCTGCCACAGCATAGGCCCTTGGCTATTCCTCCTGTCTTAGAAGTTGTTCAGGATGTTTTTTCTGAATCTTCCCTTAATCCTGATTCTTTACCTCCTGCCCCTGTCAAGCCAGACAGATATTATAGAGCTCCTGAAGCACATAAGTATTTGTACAAGAGTCCTAGAGCTGATCCGGAAACTATTACTCAAGGTCCGAAGGGTATTAGGGCTTCTGTGGCTAAGAATCCAGTTCCTTTGGATAAAGATTCTAGAGCTTTAGATAGATGGGGGAAAAAGTGTACACCTCCTCTACGTTAGCTATGAGGGCTTTGAATTGCCAATTTCATATGCTGAAGTATCAGAATTTTTTGTTAGGTCAATTGAAATCTAAGGTGGATGCTTTATCTGAGGGTATAGAGTGTCAGGAGCTCCAGGAGTTGGTTCATGCATCAGATCAAGTTGGCAAGCATTCTTTGCAGTGTGGTTTCGATGCTCTTCAGGCTGCATCCAGGGTGGCTGCTACAGGTTCAGTTATTCGTAGACATGCCTGGCTTAAGGATCAAAATTTGTCAGAGCATGTTAAGGCTCGGATTTTGGATGCTCCTCTTCAATCTGAAGTACTTTTTGGTCCTTCTGTGGAATCGGTTTTGAAAAAGATGGAAGATAAGGCTAAGTCTATGCAGACGGTCAAAGATTTTATGCAGGTGCAGCCCCCTAAGTTTAGTAGGAATTGGCCTGCTAGAGGATGGTCTTTTCCTTCGTCGGATTATCAGTCTAAGGGCAGGTCCAGGCATGGTAGAGGCAGAGCTCACGCTCAGGGTTCTTTCAGACCTAGGACTTGGAGTTCTCCTGCACAGTCTTCTGGTGAGGGCAGGGGTCAGCCTTTTCGTAAACAGACCCAATGACCTGTATCTTCCGCTGCCAGACCCTTCTCTACTGGCAGCTCCTCTAGGAGGAAAGTTGGGACTTTTCGAACAAAACTGGCATTTGGTCACCCAGGACAAATGGGTGTTGGATATAATAAATCACGGGTACAAGTTTTATTTTCACACTTTTCCTCCTTTCAGAGGCATGCCGGATGTGCCTCCTCAGCAAAGGATGGAGGCTCAGGAGCAAATTTCTTTACTTTTACAGATGGGGGCAATTCAGGTGGTCCCTCCGTCAGAAGTAGGCCTAGGTTTTTATTCCCGTCTATTCCTAGTGCCAAAGAAAGGAAACACTTGGAGGCCAATTCTGGATTTGTCCATTCTCAATACCTACCTAGACATTCCAAAGTTCAAGATGTTAACATTACAACAACTTCTGCCTATGCTGGGCGAAGATCACTGGATGGTAACCCTGGATCTCAAAGAGGCCTATCTTCACATCCCTATCAGGCCCAGCTGCAGGAGATTCCTGAGATTTCGGGCTGGTACTTCTCATTATCAGTTCTCTGCATTGCCCTTTGGTTTATCAACTGCGCCCAGAGTATTCACAAAAGTTCTGGCTCCTGTAATTGCATTTTTCAGACAGAGAAGAATACAAATTTATCCTTATCTGGACGATTGCCTGATTCTTGCTCAAAACAAAGACAAGTTACTACAACATCTCCAGTATGTAATGGCAGTTTTAAGGTGCCTAGGGTATTCTGTGAACGAAATAAAGTCAAGTCTAGTGCCCTCTCAGGACATGTGCTTTCTGGGTGTGAGACTGAATACAGCTTCTCAGATGGCGTTTCTGACCCCGGACAAACAAAGAACTCTTCATCTATACTTCCAGCAGTTATCAGTAATGTCCAGGCTGACTGCAAGGACAGTCCTTCAAGCCTTGGGGTTCATGGCATCTTGCATTCTAGTACTTCCCAATGCCAAACTGCATATGAGGAAGCTACAGTGGTATCTCAAAAGTGTGTGGACTCAACACTGCCACGGTTTGGACACTGTGATTCGGATTATACCTTGCATCCAGAAGGAATTCTTGTGGTGGGCTCAGGAATGTCACTTAAACAAGGGACTCTCTGTGACCCGACCAGTGGCGAGTCAGATCCTAACGACGGATGCCTCGGACTTGGCTTGGGGAGCACACTTCAATGGGAAATGGATACAGGACATGTGGCCTCCCAAACTACTACATTTGCATATCAACATGAAGGAGATGTTAGCAGTCCAATTTGCTTTGATGGCCTTCAAGGACCTCCTTCAGCCGGGACAGGTGTTGATTCAAACAGACAACACAACAGTCATGTGGTACATCAGCAAGCAGTGGGGAACCCATTCCTACCCTCTTTGCAGACGAGCAATGATTTTGTGGGAGACTGCTCTGAGTTTGCAAATCAATCTTCAGGCACGGTTTCTGCCAGGAGCACAGAACTCCATAGCAGATGTATTGAGCAGGCGAATTGTGGATCCCCACGAGTGGAAGCTGGATCCTCAGGTATTCAAACAATTGACCGTGGCTTGGGGAACTCCAGACATAGATCTGTTCGCTTCTCCACTGAATTTTCAACTGCCAAAATTTTGCACAAAGATGTTCCACCCAAATGCTTGGAAAGTGGATGCTCTATCTTTCAGTTGGAGCAACCTTCACGTTTATGCTTTTCCTCCTCTGCCTCTTCTTCCCAAGGTACTTTTGAAAGTCAGGCGGGACAAGCCTTGCATGATTCTAATAGCACCAGATTGGCCACGTCAGCATTGGTATCCTCTGCTGAGGAGTTTAATTCAGGAGCCTCCTTGGCTTCTGCCACAGGTTCCTCATTTGTTATCCCAGTCAAGCAATCATTTTCTCAATGTTCTGGTGCAGTCCCTGCACCTGACAGCCTGGCGTATTCTGTGATGTAGCCGGTGGGGTCTCAGCTTCCTCAACAGGTTTTAGATGTCATTTTGGAAGCCAGGCGGCCTAGTACTAGAAAAGTTTATGCTGATTAATGGAAGAGATTTTTTCTTTGGAGCACAGCAAAGGGCTTTGATGTTTCAGTGCCTAATTTGAGTTTTGCACTACAGTGTCTTACTGAATTACTGGACAAGGGTTTGTCATTCTCTTCTGTGAAGGTTCATGCTGCAGCCATTTCTGCTCACTATGATTGTGACCCTCCTTTATTTTCTCACCCTTTGTTCAAACAATTTCTTAGAGGGGCAAAGAATATAAGACCCCCACGTAGAGCTCCTATTCCTTCCTGGGATCTCAATTTTGTGTTGGAGAAGCTTACTTTTCCTCCTTTTGAACCTGCAGCTACGTCTGAATTGAAGTTTTTGTCTTGGAAGACTGCTTTTTTGTTGGCCATTACTTCTGCTAGGAGGGTATCTGAATTGCAGGCACTCATGGCAGTTGAACCCTTTCTGATATTTCATAAGGATAGAGTTTCTTTGCGAACTAACCCTACTTTTATGCCTAAAGTGATTTCTAATGTGGCCTTGAACCAGTCTATTCATTTGCCTACTTTTTATGCTGATCCCCAAAATAAGGGGGAAAAAGTCTTGCATTCTTTGGATATCCACAGGCAGTTACGTTACTATTTGAGCAGAACTAAGGAGTTCAGACAGACTCAACAGTTATTTGTTTCTTTTGCTTTGGGTTCACAAGGGAAAGCTGTTTCAAAGCAGACTATTTCAAAGTGGATTGGTCACTGTATTGCTTTTTGTTATTCTCATCATGGGAAGAAAGTTCCTGCTGGGATCAGACCTCATTCTACTAGGGCTACTGCCACATCTACTGCTTTTTTGAGGGGTGTAGCTACTAAGGATATTTTGGAGGCAGCTACTTGGGAGTTCAGTACACACTTTTACTAAGCATTACCATCTCCCTCTTTATTCCAAGTCCAGGGCTGGGTTTGCCACTGCAGTTTTACAGGGCATGTTAGCAGCTCCTACTGCTATTTAGTTTGCCAGCCTCCCCTTTCCTTTGCTTTGGGATTCTACCCACAGGTTATGACTGCAGCAATGTGAGACGAAGAACATAGTACAGTTTTGTACCTACCATAAATGTAGATGTTCGAGGATCTACATTGCTGCAGTCCAATTATCCCTCCCTCCTTCCCCTCTATAGTTTGTGGTTGTTGGGCGTTTACTATTTTGGCTCTGGCCTTCTTTCCTTCTTAGGCCTTCTGACATCTGGGGCAAGAAAGACTGAGGATATGGCGTCGGTTATGCGCTTATGTACTACGACGTACTGACGTCAGCTCTAGGCGACAATGACCGACGCCAGCCCAGCTCTTTGGTATTCGGGCCGATCGAGGACAGCGGACTACCCACAGGTTATGACTGCAGCAATGTAGATCCTCGAACATCTACATTTATGGTAGGTACAAAACTGTACTTTTTCCCTAGCAGGCATTTAAATCTTAAAGGATTGCATCTATTTCCAGACTGGTCATGCAGAGTGTTCTCTCTATTTCACAGGTGATTAATTTCAAACAGTGGATGAGGAAAGAAAATCTGCCTGTCCCACAAGTGAAACATCATTAACTCAGGACCTGCTACAGTAATGTAACATCCATCTTCAAACTGGTAGAGATGGTCCACCACTTCAAGGCCTGATGAGATGGATGTGACATCGGTAAAGGTTCATAGACCATGTGGTAGTTATGCAAGTCCTGACACCTCCCAGTCTAGTTCAACAGCTACATATTTAGGCATGCAGAAGGATAAAGATGAACATAGATACCAAAATGCCCAGAAGATGCAGAAGAGTCCAGTCCTGGGCAGTTCAATGCTTCATTTAGGCTACCACAACTGTAACCTCCCAGACCCTCTTCATTTGCAGTAGTGTCGAGCTTAGTGCCTATGAAGGCAGAGAAGAGTTTTTTCCAGTTTCAAATCACCAACAGACAATGTTACTAGGGGAGCATCCATTCCAGGAATGATAAGACTGAGTCCCTTGATGGGACCACCAGTAATCAGGTACCCAAGCATATAGAGTTCCTTCACCTGCAAGGACTGCAGCACAACAGATTCCTTTCCTGAAGTATAAAAAAATTCCAGATTTGCAACATTCTATACTGAAAGTCATCCCTACAAACAGTAAGTCATATAACATCCAGATAGTGGTAAGCCCAAAGGTGGCTGTTATGTCCAAGGACACCATCCAGACACCCAGTGCCATCACAATTTGAAACACGATGCAGCACATGTACTTATCGATGCCCATGAAGGTAAGATGACACAAAAGATTTCATATTCCTTCAGAACCAAGAAAGGTAGGCAGAAAAACTCCTGTGATATGTTCTGAAGGAAGAGCAGTGTATATGACTTTCTAAAGGAGAAAGTATGGAGATATCTCAAGACCCTGTGAAGACAGCTTGGTGTTTCAGTGAATTTTCTGAGTTGACAGGACTAAGAGCTGTAAGACGCTCAATCACAAGAAATGGTCACTGGTCCGCAGTAATGATCCTCCAAGTGGACCAGACTTGGAGAATTTTCTCTCTCTCTCATACACACACACACACACACACACACACACACACCTTAAATGACAAGACAGGGACTGCTGTCCCAGCAAAACATTCTTAAGGGGCTTAGATGGCATCACTAGGGGCTAACCTGATGTTTCAAAGCAGCCTTTATTGTGCAAGAAGGTTTCTTTGTTGAAGTGGCGAAGACTGGAAATAGAGAATGGGATCAAGGTGAAGTTCCTGAAGGTTGTCCAAAGTAGTAAATGCGTGATCCATTTTCAGAAGTTCAACCACCAGATTCAGAGAGGGTTGGTTTAGTAGAAGCAAATGGAATTCTCCTGATAGGTTGTCTGAGGACTCTGTAATATCATCTTGTGGAGGCATGTGCATTAGCCTGTTGAGCTAGTCACAGTAAAGTAGTACAGTCAAAATTATAATGAGACAAACTGCAGCCCATTGTGAACACTCAGAGATCGGATCACCTCCCCTTTGTAATTAGACTCATGTAGGGTTGGAGATTTTTCAAATATCTCATCCCTCAGGGAGAGCGGGAATCTTTTCTTTGTAATTATCAGTTCAACATTACATAAATTGCTGAATTCCTACATTCACTTAAACCTCATTCCTCCTCCTGAGCATTATTTTGCATGTATTGTTCCCACAATTTTTATTTTTTATAAATCATTCTCTTCTCTAAAGATCACTGTTCCAGCTCTTTTATCTTTTTTTTTAATTATATATATATATATATATATATATATATATAATCAGTAGTTTGGGTACAGTTGGCTCAGAATTTGATTTCTGTTGTCTAGTGATTGTTTTTTTTTTGCAACCAACATTTAACTTTATATGGCCTTACTATGTCTAGGCATTTCAGATTCTGTGCCACAACTCAAAAAAAATCATATCCTTAATTATAGCCATTTGTGCACCCAGTATTTCTGACGAGTACTCTGCAGGGAATTTTTAAAATTTGCCAACTCATTACATTCCCAAAACAAGTTCCCAGTTACCTCTTTTTCCCCATCACACCTCCTATTTTTGCTGTCTACCTGAAGAAAATACTTTAAAGTCAGCTTTGGGTATAAAAAGACCTATGCAGACACTTCCATGCAAAGATTCTAAACCTGGATTTTCATACTTGGGAGCCATACATATGCCATCTCATTGTTTTCTTACAAATTGATTTTCCGGTTTCCTTTATCAGTGATGTTCTTCATCTCACATTGCTGCAGTCCTTACACTTGGGTAGTCCGCTGTCCTCGGTCGGCCCGAATATCAAAGTATAAGGCTGACGTCGGTCAAGGCGCATTTGACTGACATCAGGATGTCAGGGTACAAATGCGCATGACCGACGTCATATCCTCAGTCTTTTTTGCCGCATGGTCCGATGCAGAAGCAGCATTGCAAGTGCCGGTTGGCGTTCTGAAATTTTTCGATTTCGGAGTTTCAGACCGAGTCAAAGTTGGCTAAGTACCCCGTTGGGGAATATTTTAGTTTTTTCTTGCCTCAGTGGTTTACCGGATGTCAGAAAAAGTGAATAATTGTATTTCTTGTGGGAAACAGATACCGCATAGAGACTATCATACTTTGTGTATTCCTTGTTTAGGGCCTGAGCACGACGTTGTTGGGTGTCGGTCTTGTGCTAGATTCAATAAGCGCACTATAAAGAGAAGGTTAGATTGTGCCAGGTTAGTCTTCGGGAAGCGGTGCAATTATAAAATGCCGTCGGATGCTCCGACGCCCGCTTCTTCGAAGAAGCGCAAGGACAAAGCAGTTAAGCCTAGGCTAGAAGAACCATCTGTACCGGACGCCGGTTCTTTAGAGGTGTCGGTGGAGCCGGTGGTTCCACCGGAGGTTTCTTTGGGATCCCAGGGAGAGACTTTGTTATTGCAGGATGTGGCCTCTCAGGAGGCAGGTCAGGCTGAAGGGGCTTCTCAGGTTACTATACTCCCCTCCCTTCCTAGGGTGGTTAGGCCCTCTCCTTCTGTTTCCAAGGCTTCTCCCAGAGGCAGGCCAGGTTTAGCTTCAGTTGGTATCACCCCTAGTTCTTCAGGAACTGTGCCCAAGAAGCATATGCTTAAAATGGCAGAAGATTTGATTACTTTGATTAGGGTTCTTTGCCCCTCCTGATAAGAGACCTAGGGTGGAGCCTGAGCTAGGAGTTTTGAGCAGGCTTCGGATGTTTCAGAGTCTTCGGCTGAAGACTTGCAGGAGTATTCTCCTTATTCTGATTCTGATGTGGATGATTCTACTCCTTCTGCTTCTCCTCCTGAGGATTTTTCTTTTTCAGAAACTCTTCATTCCATGAGGGAGCATTTTAAGTGGTAAGGTCAGGACTTCTCTGATTCCAGGAAAAGGCTTAGGGAATTTTTGTTTTTACCCCAGCATAGGCCTTTGGCTATACCTCCTGTTTTGGATGTGGTGGAAGATGTTTTTACAGAGGCTTCTCTTAATCCTGATTCTTTGCCTCCTGCTCCTGTTAAACCGGATAGGTATTACAGGGTGCCTGAAGCTCATAAGTATCTTTTAAGAGTCCTAGGGCAGACCCAGAAACTGTTAGTCAGGGGCCTAAAGGTGTTAAGGCTTCTGTTGTCAAGAATCCGGTTCCTACAGATAAAGAGGCCAGGGCTTTGGATAGATGGGGAAAGAAAGTTTATACTTCTTCCACTCTAGCTATGAGGGCTTTGAATTGCCAGTTCCACATGTTGAAATACCAAAACTATCTCCTTTCACAATTGAAGTCTAAAGTTGATGCTCTGGCGGAAGGTATTGATTGTAAAGAGTTACAAGATTTAGTACATGTTTCTGAACAGGTGGGTAAGCATTCTTTGCAATGTGGTTTTGATGCTGTACAGGCCTCGTCTAGGGTGGCTGCCACTGGGTCAGTTCTTCGCAGGCACGCCTGGCTGAGGGATCAGAATTTATCTGACCATGTTAAAACAAGGATTTTAGATGCTCCTTTACAATCTGATGTGTTGTTTGGTACTCCTGTTGAGACAGTTTTAAAGAAAATGGAAGACAAGGCTAAGTCTATGCAGACTGTTAAAGATTTTTTGCAGGTTCAGCCTCCAAAGTTTAGTAGAAATTGGCCTACTAAGGGTGGACGTATCCTTCTTATGATTCCCAGTCTAGGGGTAGATCTAGACGTGGTAGGGCAGAGCTCAGGGCTCTTTCAGGCCTAGAACAGGGAGTTCTCCTGCACAGTCTTCGGTGAGGGCAGGGGTCAGTCCTTTCGTAAACAGACCCAATGACCTACCTTTTCAGCTGCCAGAGCCTTCTCGTCTGGCAGCACCTTTGGGAGGAAGGTTGGCACTTTTCAAAGAAAATTGGAGTTTAATTACCCAAGACAGATGGGTATTGGATATCATACACCACGGTTACAGGTTTTATTTCCATACCTTGCCTCCTTTCAAAGGCATGCCAGACGTTCCTCCTCAACAAAGAATAGAGGCTCACAAGCAAATTTCTCTGTTACTCCAAATAGGGGCCATTCAGCCGGTTCCTATGCCAGAAGTGGGCCTAGGATTTTATTCTCGCCTGTTCCTAGTACCAAAGAAAGGGAACACGTGGAGACCAATTTTGGACTTATCTATCCTCAACACTTATCTGGACATTCCCAAGTTCAAAATGTTGACGTTACAGCAGCTTTTACCTCTGCTGGGCAAAGATCATTGGATGGTAACTTTGGATCTCAAGGAGGCTTATCTTCATGTTCCTATCAGACTGAGTTGCAGGAAGTATCTGCGTTTTCGAGCTGGGACTTCTCATTATCAGTTCTCTGCATTGCCCTTTGGCTTATCTACTGCCCAGAGTGTTCACGAAAGTTCTGGCTCCAGTGATAGCTTTCCTCAGGTTAAAAGGAATACAGATCTATCCTTATTTGGACGATTGCCTGATTCTGGCTCAAGGAAGGGACGAGCTTCTTCATCATTTGGATTATGTGATAGCAGTGCTAAGATGCCTGGGGTATTCTGTGAACGAAATAAAGTCCAGTCTAGTACCCTCTCAGGACATGTGCTTTCTGGGTGTGAGACTGAATACAGCATCCCAGATGGCCTTTTGACCCCGGACAAACAAAAGAATCTTTCCCTTTACTTTCATCAGTTGTCTCATCAGTCCAGGCTGACTGCAAGGACAGTCCTTCAAGCCTTGGGGTTCATGGCATCTTGTATTCTGGTGCTTCCCAATGCCAAACTGCATATGAGGAAGCTACAATGGTATCTCAAAAATGTATGGACACAGCACTGCCAGGATTTGGACACTGTCATTCAAATAATACCTTGCATTCAAAAGGAATTGTTGTGGTGGGCTCAGGAATGTCACCTAAACAAGGGACTCTCTGTGACCCGGCCAGAGGCGAGTCAGATTCTAACGACAGATGCCTCAGACAAAGCTTGGGGAGCTCATCTGAATGGAAAGTGGATACAAGACAAGTGGCCTGCCAGACTACAACATCTACATATCAACTTGAAAGAGATGTTAGCAGTCCAGTTTGCATTAATAGCTTTCAAGGATTTACTTCTCCCAGGGCAGGTGTTGATTCTAACAGACAACACAACTGTCATGTGGTACATCAACAAGCAAGGCGGAGCACATTCTTATCCTCTATGCAGGCAAACAATGATTTTGTGGGAGACTGCTCTCAGTTTACAGCTAAATCTTCAGGCAAGGTTTCTGCCGGGAGCACAGAACTCCTTAGCAGATGTGTTGAGCAGACAAATTATGGATCCCCACGAGTGGAAATTGGATCCTCATGTATTTCAGAAATTGACAGTGTCATGGGGAACTCCAGACATAGATCTGTTCGCTTCTCCACTAAACCACCAGCTGCCAAAGTTTTGCACAAAAAGGTTTCATCCCACAGCTTGGAAAGTGGATGCTCTTTCTTTCAATTGGAGCAATCTTCATGTGTATGCCTTTCCGCCTCTGCCTCTCCTCCCAAAGGTACTACTAAAGGCCAGACAAGACAAGCCAAGGATGATTTTGATAGCTCCAGATTGGCCTCGACAGCATTGGTACCCATTACTGAGAAGCCTGGTACGGAAGCCTCCGTGGCCTTTGCCTTCGATTCCTCACCTGTTGTCTCAGGAGGACAGTCATTTGCTCAATGTCAAGCTTCACTCTCTGCACCTAACAGCCTGGCATATTCTGTTTTGAACCATAGTGGGCCTCCACTTCCACAGCAAGTTTTGAATGTTATTTTGGAAGCTAGAAGGCCTAGTACAAGGAAAGTGTACGCAGATAAATGGAAGAGATTTTTATTTTGGAGTGCAGCAAAGGATTTTGATGTTTCTGAGCCTAATTTAAGTGTGGCTCTTCAATATCTTACTGAGTTACTGGACAAAGGTTTGTCCTTCTCTTCTATTAAGGTTCATGCTGCAGCAATTTCGGCTCACTATGATTGTGACCCACCATTGTTTTCTCATCCTTTGTTCAAGCAATTTCATAGAGGGGCAAAAAATATAAGACCCCCACGAAGAGCTCCTACTCCTGCTTGGGATCTCAATTTTGTGTTGGAGAAACTCACTCTACAACCTTTTGAGCCTGCAGCTACTACGGAATTAAAGTTTTTATCATGGAAGACTGCTTTTTTGTTGGCTATTACCTCTGCAAGAAGGGTTTCTGAGTTGCAGGCCCTTATGGCGGTTGAGCCTTTCTTAATTTTCCATAAGGATAGGGTATCTTTACGTACTAATCCTTCCTTTATGCCTAAAGTGGTTTCTAGTGTGGCTTTAAACCAAACTATTCATTTGCCTACTTTTTATGCAGATCCCCAAAATAAAGGGGAAAAGATTTTACACACTTTAGATGTACACAGGCAGTTGCGATATTATTTGGACAGAACTAAAGGGTTCAGGAAGTCTCAGCAGTTATTTGTTTCTTTTGCTTTGAGTTCCCAGGGCAAGCCTGTGTCAAAACAAACTATTTCTAAGTGGATTGGGTTTTGCATTGCTTTCTGTTATTCCCATCATGGCAAGGAGATTCCAGCTGGGATTAGGCCTCATTCCACTAGGGCTACTGCCACTTCGACAGCTTTTTTGAGGGGGGTGGCAACTAAGGACATTTTGGAAGCAGCTACTTGGAGTTCAGTGCATACTTTCTCTAGGCATTATCACCTACCACTTTACTCTAAATCCAGGGCTGGTTTTGCCACTGCTGTTTTGCAGGGCATTTTGGCAGCTCCTGCTTCCTTATAGTTTGGCCATCCTCCCTTACCTCTGCTTTGGGATTCTACCCAAGTGTAAGGACTGCAGCAATGTGAGATGAAGAACATAGTACAGTTTTGTACCTACCATAAATGTAGATGTTCGAAGATCCACATTGCTGCAGTCCAATTTACCCTCCCTCCTTCCCCTCTGTAGTTAGAGGCGGTTGTGTGGGTTGGGTTGTCAATAGGGTGTATATTGTATATATTGTACATATTTTTAGTGCTAGGATGGTTGGTTGTTTGTTTGCTGTCTTTTGGTTTTGACCTTTATTTTTAGGGTCTTCTGACATCTGGGGCAAGAAAAGACTGAGGATATGACGTCGGTCATGCGCATTTGTACCCTGACATCCCGATGTCAGTCAAATGCGCCTTGACCGACGTCAGCCTTATACTTTGATATTCGGGCCGACCGAGGACAGCGGACTACCCAAGTGTAAGGACTGCAGCAATGTGGATCTTCGAACATCTACATTTGTGGTAGGTACAAAACTGTACTTTTTCTATCATCCTCTGGTTCTAAGAGTTATGCGGTGTTTGTAGGCCCTACTAATTATCCCTTTTTAAAAAGCAGCTTTTGTTATATATTTAAATAAAAACCCTACCAGTGTGTAGGCATTTCATTTAATATTCCCTTTTCCCTTTCTCTTTACCTATATTCTGATGTCAGTCCTTGGTAAGGAAGGGAAGGCAGTCGCTAGTCTGCAGTCAGACATCATCTTGGCCTCATCCCACTCTTACCTTTTCCTTTCTAGGTATTTGCTACCAGTGCCTTGGTTCCCTTGGTAGTTTTCTCCAGTGAATTCTAGCCCCTTCTGCCTATATTGCTTGCAGTCCCTATTGGCAAAGTATCCTTTCTTCATTCGTGTGTTGGCTTGTTTCTTAGAATACTTTCTGCTACTTAATGAATATAATATTCTGTGTGGTTGTTCTAATTCTCTTTAAAGATCTGCATCTTAAATCCTTCTGTCTCTTTATTTCTTGAACTCTCCCCTTGCTTCATCATCTTCCCTTTCCATTTTGAAGTATAACCTTCTCATTGTGTTATGTATATGAACCTTAACTGTGTAGCTGTAAAATATTCCCTCAAATAAGGTAATCCTAAACTACTTTGTTCTTTTGGAAGGATTAACTTAGCCTACTTAACTCTTGCCCTCTTCCTCTCCCAGATAAATGCCTTCAACTCTTTATTATTGTCTGATGGCGCAGTGGTGCAGCGGTAGTGATGTCACCTCACAGCAAGAGGTTCTCTGGTTTGATTCTTGGCTGGAGTGCCTTCTGTGTATAGTCTGCACGTCCTCCCTGCATTCGTGTGGGTTTCTTCCCACATTTCAAAGACATGCATCTGGAGCATTTCTCTCCAGGCCTCTGCTGAAAATTGGCTTTGTTCCAAGTTAAGTAAATAGAGTCCACAAATTCTCCTTTGGTTGATATGATGCCTAACCAATATATAAAGTTAAGGGGAATAAAAACTTGTTTACTGTTTGTATGTTATTATCCGTATCCATAAATAAGATCTTCATTTCTCAGTTTTTTGTATTATCTTTTCTTTAGTTTCTTCCCACATATTTCTATGAACCTATAAGAAAATCCTTTTTGATCCATACTTCTAAATACTTAATCTTATGTCCTGTTAAACATGGGTATTACTGAAACAATTTTTGTGTGGATACATAATTTATGGTTACAGCTTTTGTTTTGTCTTCATTCATTTTTTGTCCCGAAAAGACTTGAAACTGTCTCAAAACATTCCCTAGCATTGAGATTCCTTTTCTAGATTTATCAAGTACAAAATAATATCTGCAAATAGTCAACTTTTCTCAGTTACCATACCAGTTATATCCTTGCATTTCTGAGTCTTTTATTTTCTTTGCTACTGGTCTAAACATAAAGCAAATAAATGGGAAAGATGACACCCTTGCCTGGTTCCTCTCTTCAAACACAACATATTGTAGAGGAACCCTCCCACTTTAATTAACCTTATTATTGTATCGGGGGAATGCAGCAGCTTTCATTGCCCTACTTATAAAATCCCAACTGCCTCTCATGAATGCTTTCTCTACATCAAAACCCAATAATTGTGGCATTTTCTTACTTTATACTTCCCTCTGGATCATCATTGTACTGTTGCTGTCAAATGTTTGTTTCCTCTTCCACACAACTACACTGATCCAGAGCTATTATTTTTGGCAACACTTTTGCTGTTTTCTTAGCATGTATAGAAACACTTTATAATCGTGGTTTAAAATGAAATGGGTCTGTATAAAAGCTGGTTCTGAAGGGTTTTTAGCCTCCTTGGGTAATGCATCTGCCACAGCTTTTTTCTTTTTGAAGACACAGGTGCTTCCCCCTTTTTAAATTGGTGTTAAAAATAAAACCTTCTGGATCTTTACAACTTTATTCATTTCTTCACTTCATACTTCCACAAGAATACTCTCTGTTTTCTTGGAGACTTCCATGCTGATTGATTTATACAGTATCATTTTTCTAATCTCTTCCTGTCTTAGTTATAAATTGTTGATTGTCATCTTCCTCTAACTTTGGTATAATTAAATCTTCCATAACTATTTCTGTGTGCACCTTATCTTGCTTTACAGATACCTCTGCTTCATTAGATTTTCATAAAAGTTCCTACACTTTTGTAGTGCCTCTGTAGGATCTCTCTTTTTTCATTTTCATGGTCTTCCTACGTTTGATGACCCTTTCTACTTTCTGTTGCATAAGTCTTTGTGCTAAATTTTTTGTGCTCGAGTTATCAAAACAAAAGTAGTTGCTTGATTACAACCTTACTAAATTCATGCATGTTATCCAGTAGCAGAGTGATATTTTTCTTTTAGCACTCTGCAGTTGCTGCTCGTCTTGTTCTGTCAGATTCTTCTTAATGTCCTTCCATATCACTGTTGCAATATTCATCACCTTTGGGATCTCCTGTCAAGGATAGCAATTGTTTGTAAAATTTGGACTCCTGGTCAACAAATGTAAAATAAATAAAATAATATACCAAAGCGTTTATTACTTACGAAGTGCCATACATCAGAGGTATGCTCCTTGTGCAAGAGTAGAGCATAAAGGTGATCTATGTACACTCCCAACTCAGAACTTCGGTGCCACCAGTATGAATACCATTGGCATACATCAGTCTGAACATCCTTCATTGTGCTGGTTTTACCGACCCTACATTTTTCAGATAAGTGCCCCATTGTGGTTGTGTTTTCATTCTCTTTTATTGTTTACTGGGCTACATTTCTTCCAAGAAAGGAAAATGTCAATGTGGAAGGCAGAGTGCTCATAAAGGCTGCCAAGATAGGTGCCTGGATTGCTTAGGTGTGTCTCGCAACCATACACTGTTCCATCTGTCATAGTTGCCTTTCTTGCCTATCCATTTTCCTTGAGAACCAATATCTCAAACATTTGGCCCAAATTGCCATGGCAGAGTCTGCTCACCCAGAGGTACAGCTGCCACATAAGCAGGCCAAGAAGTGTAGGACTGAGTCTGCTGCTGTACACTCTCCACTGGACTTTACTGTCTCTTGAGATGAGTGAGAATCCTGTGGACACCCCTGCATTACCTTTGGTTTCTCTGCCATGATATTTTCTGAGGCTTCTCACACATCCTTGGAGGCCTTGCAAACATCTGATGCTGATGTTTAGGGTGAGCCACAGCTGATCACTTCCAAGTGGCTTAAGGGGATTCCTCAAATTCTTGCATGGGAAGAGGTGCTGGGTAGCTTGAGTGAATCTAGCCAGGGATCTGAACCGCCATATTTTGTCAAAGCAGACATCCCTGTGAAGAAAAGGCAAAAGACTAAGCATGTGGCATCCACTCCAAGGGATCCACAGAAGGAATGGCAGGATTTTACTAGAGGTTTGTTCAATGCTTTGATGGTGTGGAAGCCTCCTCAAGGGTTTTCAGTTCCTGATTCTCCTTGGTCCTCTACCCCTACTTGGGATAGGGACCCAGAGTCTTGGATGGGATTCTGCTTCAGAAGCCGACTTCTTGGCCTATTCCTCCCAAATTACCATCACCTCTAGATTGTGGATCTGAGGAGAAGGAATCTGTCTGTCCTGATTCTGCTTTGGAGAACTTTCTTTTGGTGACAGTCTTGTGCATGATGGAGCATTTCAAATGGGATTGCTCCCAAGTTTCAGATGTCCAGAAGAGGTGGTTTGAGTTGTTGCAAATGAATTTCCCTAAACCTTCAGCTGTCCCTCCTGTGTTGGCTGCTGTATTAGATACCTTATCTGCTACTTCCCTGACACCAGATTCACAGCCTCCAGCTCATAAGAAACCTGATAGGTTCTATAACATACCAGATGCTTGCAAGTTTCTGTATAAATGCCATTTCTTTGATCCCACAGTGATTTCTTTTTCTACTGCTAAGTCTTTTAGGATGTTGCCTTTTTCCAATTTCCTTCCTTTGGGGGATAGTAGAGCCATGGAGAGGACTGGTAAAATGGTATACATTTCTGCTACCTAAGCCTTCAAGGCCATCAGTTACCAGATATATATGACAAGGTACATCCTTTCTCTTCTTTCCCAGAGTGGGAACTTGTTTCTGATATGCCTAACTCTGAGGGTAAAGTCTCAGCTCTCTCCTTACTCAGTTCCACCTCTCAGATTTAACTATATCAAATGCTGTTGTTATACACCAGATGCTTCCTCTAGGGCTGCTGCCTGTGGCTGTGTGATGAGGTGCTACTCCTGGCTTCCCCTTCAGGCCTTGCCAGATGATATCAAAGCAGAACTTCTGGACACTCCCTTGGATAACCGGAATTTGTTTAGTACTGCTGTGGCTGACCTTTTCAGGAACTTACAGGATCAAGGTAAGGTCAGGAAAGATTTGAAGCAGATCTTTGTCTCCCCTATTCTCAAGTTTCAGAGGAAATACACTAGTAAGAGTGCTTTTTTTCCACAGGGTACCTAGACACTCTTCCAAAGGTAAGATTGCTCCTAGGTGAGTTTTTTTGGAAAAACCTACTTAACTGCCCAGACCACTGAAGCAGTCCTTTGCTGATGACTCCCCTCCCTTCCTTTCAGCCAGGTTTTAACTGTCTGCCCTCTCTGCCAGGTTCCTTTGTCCCTCCGGCTTTCTCTCTCTCTCCTAGTTTGGCAGCTGATCACTACTGATACCTGTATTCTCTCCATGATCTGGCAGTGTTACGTTATGACCTGGAAGGCTCTTCCCTTCGTTTTCCAGAGTTCCTCAACCCCCAGTAGAACAGCTTCCTCATTTTTTAGGAGCATTGCAGGGTCTGCTAGACCAGGGTATCATTCAGCCAGTTCCACAGACCGGGGTTTGGGGGTTTATTCCAAGATGTTTCTACTCCTCAGGAAGAAAGGATCTTGGAGACGTGTCCTGGATCTTTTCTTTCTGAACACTTTCCTCCTAGTGCCTTCCTTCTGAATGCTCTCTTCAGACCTTGTTTCCTATGTTGCTCCCTCATGCCTTTCTGGTTTCTTTGATCCAAAGGGCACCTACCTTCACATTCTCATCCACCCTCTATTCAGAAAATATTACTGTTTCTCTGTTTCTTCTCACTTTTAGTTCTCTGCTTTGCTCTTTGGGCTTTCTACAGCTCAGAGTGCGTTCACCAAATATTTAGCCCCTGTAGTAGCCTTTTGCAGGCTTCAGGGCATTCAGATATTTCATTGTAGATGACCTCTTGCTGCAGGCTTCATCCCATTCCAAGCTGGTGCGGGGTCTTCATTTTATCCAGCTTCTGTTGCACAGCCTGGGGTTCACTGTCAACCTTCAGAGGTCCATGCTGACTCCATCTCAGGATCACATTTTTGCTAGACTGTAGGTTCCAGACTATTGTAGTGCTGCCATGTCTTCCTGCCTCTAAGGTTTTGTGTCTCGCATATTGTCTGTCCTTGCTTCTCCTGTCCTCTGTTCCAGCCCTGGAGTTTCTCAGGGCTCTGGTGTTTATGACCTTCACTATCAACATGCTTCTGTGGGCCAGGCTTCATATAAGAAAGTTTCACTGGTACCTAAAATCATTGTGGCTTCAACACCTCCATCTACTGGGCCATCACATTCCTCTACATCCCTGTTTCAAACTGGAATTTCACTGGTGATTTTGCAAGCTTTTTTCAAACTATATGTTTCTTTCTACCCTCCTAAACTACCTCAAGAACTATTCACAGATGCATCAGAGTTGAGATGTGGAGCTGCTTTAGGCATCCAGAAGGTTCAGAGCCTTTGGTCTCCTCAGGAGAAGGTGGATCATATCAACTTCAAGGAACTGTGGACTTTTATTCTGGCCCTTCAGGCTTTCCATGCACTATCAGTCCCGGGTCCCTTGAAGGTTTATGCAGACAACACTACAGTCATGTGGTACATCAACAAACAAGGGGGGGTTAGCCCTTCAAGCATGGGCAATAGCCCTCAATTTGCAAGTCTCTCTACAGGCAGTCTGTATACATTTAGAGTGCAACCTTGTGGCAGATTTTCTCAGCAGGTCCAGGACACAGCCTCACGAATGGATGTTTCACAGGATTGAATTTCTAGGCATAGTTCATTGGTGGGGTATTTCTCAAATAGATCTGTGCCTCCTTTCTAAACAGGCCACTGCCTCAGTTCTGTTCCAGACTCCCAAGCCCTTTGGCTTGAAAGGTGGATGCCATGTCTTTCTGTTGGAAGGGAATGTCCATGTATGTCTTTCCTCCCTCCCCTTCCTGATGTTCTTTGTGTTTCACTGTTGCAGTCATCACATTTGGGTTATCTGCCTGCAGGTAGCCCTCAGCCGGCCTGCATACCAGAGTCTTGGGATTTCTGCATCGGATGCGGTCGCTTCTTCCATGATGACAGGTCATCAGGGGTATAAAATATGCAGCCGACGCCATTACATCAATCTTTCTTGCTGTGTGGTGCCCGAAGCAGAAGCAGTTCACAAGTGCTTGTCATCCGACTCCTGAAATTTTAATTTTCGAGTTTCAGACTTGAAGTCTTCTAAAAGATAAGTACCCCATTGGGGATCCTTTTTTCTTGCTCTAACCGATGTCAGAAAAAATTAATAATTGTCTTGCCTATGGAAAGCAAATGCCTCATAGAGATTTTCATTCTTACTGCGTCACCTGTTTAGGCCCAGACTATGATGTTCCTCACTGTCGGTTTTGTGCCTTGTTGAACGCTCAAACTATCTATCGTCGAGCAATTTTTGTTGCTGAATACTTTTGCTCTCGATCTTCGTGTGCTGAAATGGTGTCGGTAAGCCATCTGACTACCGAGCTTCCGAAAAAACATAAGGATAAAGACAGACAGACTGCATAGGTCCAGAACTGCTGGCGATGCTACCGTTAAGCTAGTTGCCAGTCTGCCGGTACTCAGTGAAACACTTTTGCAGCCCTCAATACCTGCTTCTACAGATTTGCAGGCCTCTACTGAGACCATTCGGAGTCCGGTATGCTGCGAGATGTTTTTCGACTATGGAACCCGCGGATGTATCTACCTTGGATGGGTCTGGAGCCACTGTGCAGGCACTGGCTTCTGAGGGGTGTATTCAGGTCTACTAATTTTCATATTAAACCGACGACTTCGTTTCAAGCCAAAAATACTGAATTTCTCTGACCTAAAGTTCGCACTACGCCTAGGAAACCTGTGACCAAAGCGCATTCTCAGGCCCACAGGCCTCAAAAAACAAATGATTAGAATGGTTGAATACCTTATTACCTTAATTAAGGGAAGCCAGCCTTCCCCCTCAAAGAGACCTAGAACTGATTTTCCTTCTGATTCTTCTGATCAGGAATCTGATATGTCTGTTCTTTCTGACTACCAGGACATACCCTTATCTACCTATGAGGATTCTGATGCAGAGGATTCCTTTCCCTCTGCTTCCCATACAGAAGATTTTTCTTTTGGTGAAACCTTGCATACCCTTAAGGAACATTTCCACTGGGAAAGCCAGGACTACTCTGTCCAAAAAGAGACTCGGGAATTTTTAAACCTGCCTCAGCACAGGCCTCTAGGTATCTCTCCTGTTTTGGAGAATGTAGATGATGTTTTCTTGGAATCCAGCCTTACCCCAGATACTTTGCCTCCAGATCCCAAGAAACCTGATGGGTACTATAGAGTACCTGACACTCTCAAATTCCTTTTCAAGAATCCTACTGCAGATCCAGAGACCATTTCCCAAGAACCAAAAGGCAAAGATTTACTAGAGTTAATGCATTCTGCTGACCAAGTTGGTAAACATACTTTGCAGAGTGTTTTTGATGCTTTAGAAGCATCTTGTAGGGCTGCTGTCACTGGGTCTGTTCTTAGAAGGCATGCTTAGCTTAAGGAACAAAACTTGCCAGATCATGCCGAACAAAATTACTGGATGCACCCTTAAACCAAGAGTGCCTTTTTGGCAATAAAGCAGAAGTTCTCAAAAGGATGGAGGAGAAAGCTAAATCTATGCAAACTGTTAAAGATTTCTTACAAGTACAACCACCTAGATTCAGTAGGTATTGGCCTTCAAAGAACTGGTCCTTTCCAGTCCCTTCCAGGCCATCTCAGTCCAAACCCAGGGGCAGCAGACCCCCAAGACTTCAGTCTCAGGTTATGCACAGAGCTAAGCAGTGGGGTGCCCCACATCCAAAACGGAGAGTAGTAAGCCACCCCCCTATGGTAAACGTGCACAATGGCATCCTTAACTCCACCAAGCCTTGCTCAAGTACTTGCACCTTTTAGGAGGAAAACTCACCCTGCATGCAAAAAAACTGGGAATGCATTACCCAAGACAAATGGTTTTTAAACATTGTTACCCTAGGATACAGATCCCACTTCCACTCACTCCCAGCCCTAAGTGGATGGCCAGACCTCCCCCCAAACCAGTGGGCAGAGGCCCAAAAGCAAGTACTTTCTCTACTCCGCATCAAGGCTATTCATCCTGTCTCAGCAGAACAAAGGGGACAAGGCTTTTATTCGACTGTTCCTGGTTCCCAGAAAAGAAAACTCCTGGCGTCCTAGCCTGGATTTATCTATTATCAACACCTTTCTGGTGGTTCCAAAATTCAAAATGCTTCCTATGCTAGCCAAGGATGCCTGGCTGGCAACCCTAGACTTAAAAGAAGCTTACCTGCACATCCCCATAAGGGAACTTTGCAGGAAATACCTTCACTTCAGGACAGGCTCTATGCACTATCAGTTCTCTGCACTTCCCTTTGGCTTATCTACTGTGCCCAGGGATTCACAAAGTTGCCTAGCTCCAGCCATTGCTTTTTGCAGGCAGCGAAGTATTCAGATTTACCCATACTTGGATGATTGCCTGATTCAGGTGGAAAGTCAGGACTTGCTACTACAACACCTGACATTTGTAAAGAGGCTTCTAACTTCACTGGGGTACACCATCAACTAAAATAAATCGCACCTAGTACCCTGCCAACAGATTGTATTCCTGGAAACAAGCTTGAACACAACTTCCCAGATGGCATTCCTCACTCCAGAGAAACAAATTTATTTTACAACTTACTTCAACCTACTGGCCACAAAAACCCAGCTATCTGCAAGGAAAATACTGCAAGCTCTGGGGTTCATGGCCTCTTGCATTCTGTTAATTCCATATGCAAGACTGCATATGAGGAAACTTCAGTGGTATCTAAAAAGTCTATGGTATCAGCATTCTCAGGACCTGGAAACAATTCCTATCATTCCGTGTCTAAGGGCAGAGTTCCTTTGGTGGGCAGAGGCCTGCAACCACAGCAAGGGACTCTCTTTCACTCTACCCCCTGCTGCCCAAACCGTAACAACAGATGCATCAGACTATGCGTGGGGGGCTCACATCGCAGGGCAGTGCATTCATGGCAAATGGAACCCAAAGCAGATGCACTTGCATATCAATCAAAAAGAAATTTTAGCTGTACAGAATGCTCTTACAGCCTTCAAAGGCCTTATTCTTCCAGGACAGCTGTTGGTAAAGACAGAAAACACCACAGTTATGTGGTTCATAAACAAGCAGGGGGGAACACATTCCTACTCAATCTGTAGACTAGCCATGGCTCTGTGGAGCACAGCTTTGAGCAACCAAGTGCACCTACAAGCTCAATTCCTGCCAGGCAAACTAATTTCACTGGCAGACAACTTAAGCAGAAATCTCATGGACCCACACAAATGGAAACTGGAACCCAAAATATTCAAGCGCTTGGGGAACACCAGAGGTGGACCTGTTTGCTTCCCCTCAGAACTATCAATTGAACAAATACTTCACCAGAAATCCCCACAGCCAAGGTTCATAAGTTGGTACTAGGCTGTCGGCCCTAGGGCCTATACAAGCCTAGCCATAACAATTCCCTGGCTTCCCACACTATTTACTTCCCTGGAAGATGGATGCCCTGTCCTTTTCCTGGGAAAGCCTCTCTGTCTATGCCTTCCCCCCCTCTGCCTCTCCTCTCAAAGGTTCTACTAAAGATCAAACAGGACGAGCCAAGGACAATCCTGATTGCACCAGACTGGCCACGCCAGCACTGGTATCCTCTCTTGCACAGCCTGACAGTGCTACAACCATGGCACCTGCCTCAGACTCCTTCCCTGCTGTCCCAGCAGGGGGGACAAATTCTGCACCCACAGCATCAGACCCTGAACCTTGCAGCCTGGCTAATCCCCTGAAGTCAACTCTAGCAACCCTCAGTAAACAGGTGCTGGATGTCATTCTTGAGGCAAAGAGGCCTAGTATTAGAAAATCATATTCAGAAAAGTGGAAAAGATAGTGTTCCTGGAGCCAGTCTCAAGGGATGGGCACAACTGCCCAGCTTACCTCATATACTAGATTACTCTGCTCCACATGGTCTTATCCTTCTCTTCAATTAAGATTCATGCCTCTGCCATCTTAGCTCATTATAATACTGAGCCACCCCTCTTCTCTCATCCTCTGGTAAAACAGTTCCTTAGAGGGGCCAAAAATGTAAGACCCCCCCCCCCCCCAGGCGAGCTCCCACTCCAGCCTGGGACATTAACTTTGTATTGGAAAAACGTACATTTCCCCCTTTGAACTGGCTGCTTCAGCAGAGTTGAAATTCCTCTCATGGAAAACAGCTTTACGTCTAGCCATCACTTCAGCAAGAAGAGTGTCCGAGCTGTAAGCCCTTATGGCAGTGGAACCCTTCATTATCTTCCATGCGGACAGGGTTTCCCTCAGGACTAGCCCATCTTTTATGCCCAAGGTGATGTCTAGTGTGGCTTTAAACCAGCCCATTAATTTGCCTACTTTTTTCCCCTAATCCTCAAAATAAAGGGGAAAGGATACTGCATTCTCTAGACATGCACAGACAACTTAGAGTCTGTTTGGACAGGACTAAGCCTCTCAGAAAATCTGACCAGCTGCTAGTTAGCTTTGCTGCGGGGGCAGAGGGGAAGGCCATTTCAAAGCAAACCATATCTAAATGAATCGCACACTGCATCTATTTCTGCTACACGCACCATGGAAAACCTATCCCACAGGGGATAAGAGCACATTCCACTAGAGCTACATCTACCTCTACTGCATTTCTCAGAGGAGTCCCTACCAGGGACATCCTGGAAGCTGCAACCTGGAGCTCTGTACACACTTTCACCAAGCATTACCACCTGCCTATCTTTTCTAAATCCAGAGCTGGATTTGCCACAGCAGTTTTACAGGGCCTGATTGCCAGGCCTAATGCTTCTTAATCTACCTCCACCCTTCCTTAGCTTTGGGAATCAACCCAAATGTGATGACTGCAACAGTTAAACATGAAGAACATAGTACAGTTGTGTACACTTACCATAAATGTAGATGTTCAAGTGTATTCACTGTTGCAGTCCTGGTTACCCTCCCTCCAGCCCCCTGTTTGTCTTTGCTTTCACCTTTCCTTTTTCGTTTGGCATATTTTATACTATGTGTATTTGCCATTTGCTGGGGGTGTTCCACACCATATAATTGCTTCCTATTTTGGAGGCACCTGACATTTGGTGCAAGAAAAGCTGATGGCGTCTGTTGCATGTTTTATGCCCCTGACAACCTGACGTCATGGAAGAAGCGACAGCATTCGATGCAGAAATCCCAAAACTGTGGTATTCAGGCTGGCTGAGGACTACATGCAGGCAGATAAGCCAAATGTGATGACTGCAACAGTGAATACACTCAAACATCTACATTTATGGTAAGTGTACACAACTGTATTTTCTTCCAAAGGTCTTAACAAAAATCAAGAAGGATTCTCCAAAAGTCTTGTTGGTTGTTTTAGCCCAGATAGCACTGGTTCCCCCTCCTATTCCATCTGGCCATGCGCAGTCATCACAGTTTAACTCACCACATGGATCTTCTGACACAGGATAAAGGAATTCTCCATCTGTTCACTCTTCAACTGACACTCTGAGTGATAGGGTTTTGATTCCTTCCTGACCTCAATTTTCTGAGGGCATGCTTAAGGTTTCGCAGGAGGCCCGGAAATCCAATACCAGAAAATCATACATGTCCAAATGGAAGAGATTTTTCTGTTTGGTGTCTTGAGCATCACCAAGACCCTTTTTAAGTGGTGGTCCCCTTGGTTCTTTCTTACCTATGTGAACTACTGCATGCTGGCTTGGCATATTTTTCAGTGAAAGCTCACTTGTCTGTCATTTCTGCCTGTCATTCCCTCCTCCTTTGGAGGTTTGAGGTCAAGCAGTTTCTTAGAGGCATCTTTGATATTAGACCCCTAAGAAAGTCCATACCACCTCCTTGGGATCTTAATTTTTTTCCTTGAAAAGCTGTCTCAGGATCCTTTTGAGCCTGCTGCTGCTGCATCAGGAAAACTGTTGTATGGGTTGCTTTAACCTCTACCAGAAGGGTGCCTGAACTACAGACCTTGATGGTGGTCCCTTCTTTTTTGAGTTTTCATAGAGACAGGTGTCTGTTCATACAAATCCTTCTTTTATGCCTAGGGTGGTTAATGAGCTGCCCCTTAATCAGTCTATCCAGTTTCCTTTTTTTCTCTTCTCTGCAGTCTACTAGTGAAAAGGTTCTTCATATTTTGAATTTGCATAGACAGCTCAGATATTAGACAAAACAAAGGCCTTTCATAAATCTGATCATATTTTTGTTTGTTTTCATTGCAGGACATTAGGTGTGGCAGTTTGTAAGCAAGCCATATTCTCCTGGATTTTTAAGGCCATATATTTTTGTTATTTCATGGTAAGCAGTTGTCTGCTTCTTTGTGGGTTCATTCTACTAGAGCAGTGGCTTCCTCAGGGGCTTTCTTCAAAGGTTTAGACACCATCCATTCTTGAAGCTGCTTATTTGGTCTTCAGTTCACACATTCACATATCATTACTAATTGGATGTTATTTCCAGGGCCAGAGCAGGTTTTGTCAAGGCTATCTTGCATGAATTTCTGGAGGGCTCCTCATAATCTTCCTTCTGTCTTTACTGTAGCTTTTGTACTCTCCCAGAGGTGTGATGGGTGCTGTAGCAGTGATATGGAAGGACGTAGTACAGTTATGCAAAATCTTACCTAACAGATGTCCTTTTCAGAGTTGCAGTAGTCACTCCATCCCTTGCTCCCTCCTACCCCCTTTTTCTCTTCTTT
The DNA here is from genome assembly GCF_019279795.1 of Protopterus annectens. Taxonomy (NCBI): domain Eukaryota; kingdom Metazoa; phylum Chordata; order Ceratodontiformes; family Protopteridae; genus Protopterus; species Protopterus annectens. The sequence continues at coordinate 699,369,008 of NC_056727.1, read as the reverse complement.
TTGCACGAGTAATATTTTTGTACTGGCCAAGAGGTTCCTCTTCTCTTTGGATATAAATGCCCTCCTTTCCACAGTGTGGGGGGGGGGGCAGTTCTAGTTCACCTAGGGCAGTTCAGTTCTGAATTTGGAGTGTACATACATTACATTTATGCCCTCCACTTGTGCAGGGAGTTTATATCTGATGTATGATCCTCCATAGGCAATTAAGGCTTTGGTATACTGGCTGGACATTGAGCTATCCTTGGCAGGAGATCTCAGAGGAAAAGGACATGCACTCTTTTATAGTAAGATTTTACACAGCTGTACAGTTTTTTAATACTTAATGCTTGTCTGCTGTTCATAATATGTTCCTATTAATTCTTTCCCGTAACAGTTTCTGTTTTAAAATCCATGTTTGTTTTATCATATCATTTGCTATACGGTGAAGGTGCTTCAGCTTTCAATAGCTCTAGGCCAGTATCATCCAGGAGTCAGGAGCTGTTTCTGGATGCGTTCCTCCTCTCCAGGTGACATCTACCTTGGATATGTGGGATGGTCCTGCTTCCACCCCCTCAGCTTTCTGGGTGGTAGAGGACCTCCTCCAGGTCTGGAGTTTCCTCTTCCACACCTCCAGGTCTCTCCTTGCTTCTCTGTAGTTCGGCTGGCGAGGCCTTCCATCCTGAACAAGTCAGCCCTCCTAATTGAGCCTTCAGGGGATTTTCCTCCCCTCTGGGATTCCTTGTCTCTTCAGAGTCCTCCCCAGAGCCCCCAGTGGAGGAGATTTATCATAAGAGAAAGTGCAAGTCCCTCACCAAGGAACCAAGGATACGGACCTCAAGGAAGGAGACAGGTCCCCCAGATCTCTACCCAGTGTTTCCTTTGGAGACATGCTTGAGCTCCTGAAACAAAAGGACAGATGGTTTCCCCAACCCCCCCATCTTCAGAGAAGTCCATGTTTCTGAAGGTCTTCAGGACAAGTCTGTCCATCTCCTGGGTGTTCCCCCTGCTGAGTTAGTGGATCTGATTGCCAGCTGGGCCTGGAAGGAAGCAGACATGGTGAAACCTGTTCTAAATAGGGCTGACAAGTTCCTTAGTTTTCCTGCAAACCATTCAGTCTGGAGTAAAGGAGTCCCAGTCAATGGCATGGTGGTCGTCTCCCCCACAAAAAAGAAGCTAGCATAGCAGAGCTCCACAGTCCATCCACCTAACAGGGAGTCCTGGGCAATAGACCATTTTGGGAAGCGGGTGTACTCCTCTGCTACCTTTAGACTGAGAGAGCCAAATTTCTTGGCACATTTTATCTGCCTCCAAAGGGATTTGGTCCAAGAACTTTCCACCTCCCTTGCAGAGTTTTTGCTTCACGCAGGTGTCTCCCAAGCTATCTGTTCTGACCTCCCTCATGAATTCCTCAATGAGGTTAATTTCCAATGTCGCAGAAGCTACCTCACAAGCTGCTGGTACAGGTATTGCCTTGTGGCATCATGCCTGGCTAAGTTTATGCAGGCTTGCAAAACCCTTTAAGGTGTTCTTTATCAATGCCCCCTTCGATGGTTCTCCTGTGTTTCAACCTTCTATGAAGGACACTTTGACTAGCAGCGAGCAGGAAGGGAAGAGACTGCAGTGTGGGGATCAAGCTTTCTATTCCCCAGAGGTCCTTCTCTAAGACCCAATGGGGAACCAGGAAGATGTAGTTCCTTAAGGCACAGTCTCCCATTTAGGACACCCCAGATGAATCCTCTTCCAGAGGCAGGGGGAGAGGTTTCAATAGATGATGCCCTCAGGGCGGGGGGGGGGGGGTCTGCAAAATCAGGGTTCCAGGAGAACCCTTCTCTGAGCAACCCTATCAGTGCTCCCGAAGCATTGCCTGGCTACTCTGTCCTGGAGGCAGTTGGGGGTCGCATTTCCCTACACCCACTAGTCTGTTCAAACATTACTTCTGATCAGTGGGTTTTAAATATTGTTTCCAGGGGCTATTTCATTCCTTTTTCAGAACCCCCTCCAGTAAGATGTTACCTCCCAGACCTCCCAGACATTCCACCCAGTCAAAGGGAGTTGGCCTTCAAAGAAGTTAAACAACTTCTTCTAAAAAGTGCAGTCCAAGGACAAAGAGGATCTGGCACCTACTCTCGCTTCTTTTTAGTGCCAAAAAAGATGGGGGACCTTCATCCTATTCTGGATCTCAGCAAGCTCAGTCTTTCAGTGAAGAAATCAAAGTTCTGGATGGTCACTGCTCAGTCCATTCTGCCACTTTTACACAAGGATGATTGGATGTGCTGTGTGGCTCTCTGGATGCTTGCTATCACATCTAAATAGACAGGCATTCCAGGAGACATCTTTACTTCCAGCTGGGAGCCAATCATTACCAATTCAAAGCGCTGCCCTTTGGTCTCACCATAGCACCTTGGGTGTCTACCAAATGTGTGGCAGTGGCACACCTGCATCTGCTGGGGTTCCAGGTCTTTCCGTACCTCGATGATTAGCTCCTCATGGCGCCTTTGAGGCATTGACTGATGCAGGCGATTCAGTATGTTTCCCCCCTCTTCTATCAGTTGGGAATAACCATCAACCTTGCAAAATCCAATCTGATCCCCACTCAACAGAGTTCATAGGAGTTCAGTTGGACTCTGTTTCAGAGATTGCAGCTTGACCTTTTGCACAGAATTCAATTGATACAGAAACGGGTCACACAGATATTAGACCTGTCACACCCCCTAGTTCACCTGGTTCTTCGGGCTCTAGGATCCATGGCCTCTGCCATTCATCTTGTTTCTCTGGCCAGGTACCACATGTGTGTGTGTGTGTGTGTTACAATGGACTTGAACTGTTTAATGGTCAGCTGTACTTCATGCCCCCTGTCTATGACCATAAAACTGTTTATGTGCAGAAATCACCTCCAGTGGTGGCTTCATTCTCAGGATCTCTCTCTAGGCAGGCCCTTTTCTCTCTATTGCACACAGCCACAGTGACCACAGATGCCTCCCTTCTGGGTTGGGGGTATTTTTGAGAAAGATTATACAAGGCACGTCGTCCCCAGTAGAGCCCAAGTTGCACATAAACATTGTAGAGTTTAGAGCAGTTCTGTCACTGCAAGCCTTCCAGGACTGCCTCAGTCTAGTAACAATTGCAGTTTAGACAGACAATGTGGCAGTCATCTGGTATGTCAGCAAACAGGAGAGAACACATTCTTACCCACTGTGCAGAGCGGCCATGAGAGTATGAAAATGGGCGATGTCCTCCAGCCGCTTCCTTATTGCAACTCGCATACCTCGGGATTGCAATGTCTTTGCCGGCAGGCTCAGCAGATCTACCTAGACCTCGAGTGATTCCTCAATCATTCAGTGGCGAAGCAAATTTTCGACTGCTGTGGTCAACCTGCTGCAACCTTTTTGCCTTCTCAGCCAGCCACAAATGCAGCGGATACTCCATCCTGATCCCTCCTCAGGAGAGTCACTAAGGGATGCTCTAGACCACAATTGGCCTCCTTTATGCATACCCTTCTGTTCTCTTAATACCCAAGGTGCTGCAGAAAGTGCAGTGCCTGAAGACATCCCTATTTCTCATTGCCCCTTTCTGGCCTCATCAGCTGTGGTTCCCCTTCATCAGGTCTCATTTGAAGTATCCACCGTGGGTACTGGATCCCTGTCGGTATCCGATTTCCTATCCGTCGGGGCTTTGTCTCCCAAACCTTTGGACCCTTCACCTAACCACATGGTTTCTCTAGTTCCAATGATCATTAAATTGTCCAGGCTAGTGTCCCCCATTAAACACATCATTCTGACCTCCCAGAAACCGTCCACTGGAAAGGTATACAATAGTAAGTGGAAAAGGTTCTCTATCTGGGCTAAGAGCAGGAATCTTGGATCCTTTTTCTGCTTAAATTTCAGATATACTTTTGTTCTTTTCTTCCCTTTTCCAAGCCAGGAGCAAGTTTTTCCACTATTAAGCTTCAGTTGGTGGTGATTTCCAACTTTCTTGATAGCTCTGAATCTACATTTTCATCTAGGCTTTGTAAAGCTTTTATGAAAAGGGTTTTTATGTTTCGGCCACCGATTAAGGACCCTTTGCCTCCTTGAGATCTCATGCTCGTTCTGCAATCTCTGACTAAAAGTCAGTCCCTTTGAGCCTGCTAGTTCCTTTGATCTCAAGTTTCTGTCTTGGAAGATGGCCCTTCTGGTGAGTATCACATCAGCTAGGTGGGTCTCATAGCTGCAAGCTCTCATCATTACTCCTCCTTACATGATTTTTCACAAGGACAGTCTCTCTCTTAGAACGAACCCCTCCTTCTTGCCCAAGATTACTTCTATGTTGTCCCTAAATCAACATAGTCAGCTTCCAGTATTCTTCCCCAACTATTCAAACAGAGGCGGGAGTATATCCTGCATACTTAGGGATGTTCACTGACAGCTACAATTCTACTTGCATAGGACTAAAGATTTTTCATAAGTCCGAGCAGCATTTTGTGGCCTTTTCTAATAACAGATGTGATCTTTAAGTTTCTAAGGTAACTGTTTCTAAATGGATATCTAGCTGCATCTCTGTGGTCTACAATTTTAACCACCTTGAGGTTCCAAGAAATGTCCAGGCCCATTCTGCTAGGTGTATAGTGACTTCTTCAGCCTTTGTAGTAAGGCTTTCTATTGATGATATCTGTGCTGCTGCCACTTGGTCTAATCCTCACACCTTTATATCCCATTACACGCTGGATTTGATGTCTGGGAGCAGAGCTTCTTTTGGCTCCACAATTCTCAGCCATGTCCTTCCTTGAGGCCTCGCAGGATAAATGGTAGCTAGGGACTCTGACGCTGTGGTGATGAATGATGACATGGATGACATCAGATAAACAGTTATGTACTTCCCATAACTTGGCATGTGTGTTATCCTATGTCATCATTTATCACATCCCACCTGCCACCCCCTACCTTGTTTTGATCATGGAGGAAATTGGAGTGGTTTCCCTCCACCTTTGTAAGAGTAGCTTTTAGGATTATGTTAAACTCAGTCTGGGGTTAGAGGGCAGCCAGGACATCATGGGAGATGGAGCTAGAGCCTTGTATCCATCTGTTGAATGTTGCCAGCTCGGATACAATATCTGATCCTAGACCATATGCTGATGAATGATGACATGGGGATAGCACTGATGCCAAGTTGTGGTAAGTGCATAATTCTTTCTTTAACGATTCTGCATATTGCCAACCTTTGAAGAACTCTGTCCTCTCTAGGAAATCTAAAAATTTCATGAACAACAGTTTTGCCCATTCTTCTATTCGTACTTGTGGCTCAGCAGTGTAAGTTTATTTATTTGGTAAATGCTTTTCATGGTTTTCATTATCTCTGCTTTGCAGGATCTTGGAGCTTCATGCCTTACGTAAAGAACCTTGTCTGATCTTTCTCTTAGGACTAACCCAGATTTCCTCATAAAAAATATTGCCACAGTTGTCATCAAACCCGTACATTCATTTCTGTATGCTGGCAGAGACCAGGAGTCGTGGCTGTGCACACCCTGGATGTGCACCATCAGCTCAAACTCTGAACAGGTGCAAAATTGTGTTTCAGAAAAAAAGAATTGGTAGTTGCTATTCTTATCTTTTTAAAGTGGATTTAGTTTGTATAGGACCAGGTAGTGAACTGCATGTTTGAAAATTCTGCTGCTGTAGGTCTCTTCAGCAGATGTTTTTTGAGTGCTTGCATCAGCAATATCTCCATTGCGCATATTAGTACTACAGCCACTCAATTGTCACTTTATACCTTTAAGTATTATTGCTGAGACTGTCACTGCAGAAGTTGGGCTTCATTTGTGCCTCAGTACATTAGGGCAAAGCTTTCTAAGCTAATTTCTTGTCTTTTTCCACTCTTGGATTCAGCATCATCATTGATTTACAAAAGCAGTTCCCTGAAGGTTAGATGCAACAAATCTCTTTTTACTGTATGAGTTGATATGGCTAAGTACCCTTGTTGATGAGATACAAGTACCCTTCTACAGGTTTTCTTGGCTTTAGACATCTTTTCCATGCAGTGTCTGCTTTTAGAGTTTTCTGTATAGGTTCATAGGTTCATACTAGGCTATCTGCCCTAGGGCATTTATAAGCCTAGCCAGAATGTGTTTGGCTTTCGCCACCCATTTTAAATTTATTTTGCTATGCCCTTTTTCGAGGTTAGTATACTGTGCCTCTGTCTAACAGTGACACAGAAGTGATACCCGGGGTAAACCTATGATCTCCCATCCACTCATCAAGATTCCTCTTGAAGAGAGTCAGTGAGGGACTCTGCCTAACCTGGACTGGGATTTTATTCCAGAGTGAAGGGAGCCTCTGGGTTATGAATCTGTCCCTCCAGCATGTCCTATTTATTTCATTGCTGAGGTTCAAGTCTCTCGAGCTCGTAGCTCGATGGGATTTGGATTTTCTGAGGTGCAGCATGTCCATTAATTCCGGGTTGGACATGGCTTTATACGTCAGGCACAGATCACCTCTGAACAGGCGGTATGCCACTGAGTAGAGCTGGAGTTTCTTTAACCGGGCAGCATATGTCATCTGTTTGAGCCCTTTGATCCTCTTGGTGAGGTACTTTTGGGGTCTTTCCAGTTGCTGCAGGTGTCTGGTAAGGTACATCCCAAAAGGGGCATTGTACTCAATTATGGGCCTGATGAGGGATGAGTAAAGAGGCACGATGACCTCCCCTGATCTAGATGTGAATCCCTTCATGATTAGGTGGGCTATATAAAATGTTTTTCTAACCACTTTGGCCATGTGGTTGTCAAATGAGAGCTTGCTATCAACTTGGGTCCCCAGGTCCCTAATTACTTCTTCTGTACTTAATGGATTACCACCGATGTGGTAATTTGTGGGCACTTTGTTTTTGCCAAAGGGGATGACTATACACTTTTTGGTATTTAGCTTGAGGCCATGGCTCTGGCACCAGTTGTCTGTTTCTATGAGGCCCTTTTGGAGGATGCTTGTGTCAGTTGGAGAGTCGATATTGGCACCCAGTTTGCAGTCATCTACAAACTTGGTCAGCTACAGTCCTTCCGTGTTGGCCTGTACCTCCGAGAAATATATACCGAACAAGAGAGGTCCCAGGACTGAGCCTTGTGGGACACCACTTGTAACTGGTTTGGAGTCTGACATGGCTCCAGCAATTCTAACCATGTGGGTTCTGTCCTTGAGCCAGTTTGCAATCCATCTAGTGACATAGGGGTTTATATTTAAGCTGGTGAGCTTATCTATAATGCCCGAGTGGGGTATTGTATCAAAGGCTTTTGCGAGGTCCAGGTAGGCTGTGTGGACCACCTTCCCCTCGTCAATGGCCTTGGTGACTGTTTCAAAGAAATCAACCAGGTTTAAGAGGCAGGATCTGCCCTTAACAAAGCCGAACTGGGTAGGATCCAGTGTCTGTAGGTCCCCAATATCTTTATTTATGAGGTCCATGATGATCCTTCCCATAGCTTTGCAGACCAAGCTAGTCAGGCTTATGGGGCGATAGTTTCCAGGATCCGTTGAGGCACCAACTTTATGGAGAGGTACCACTGTTGCTGCACGCCACTCTTTGGGCACATATCCTGTAGTAAGGCTGAGATTGAACAGTAGTTTTATGTTTGGGTTTAGCTCTTCTTGGAGTTCATGTAGGACGCAGCCCGGGACACCGTCTGGTCCCATTGATGCTGTGTTTTTTGCTTTGGAGAGGGCGGCTCTTACCTGAGCATCTGAGATGTCAGGGGGGCAGCACTCTTCTGGGATAGATATTTGCCCTTTTGGTGGGGAGGGGGGGGAGTTTGTGCTAAACCTGTCAGCTAAGATGTTGGCAATGTCTGTGGTTTCAGTGTATTTTTTGTCATTTTGGACTAATTCTGAGCATATCTGGAAATTACCACCCAGGTTCCTAACATAACTAAAGAAAGCCTTGTGATTATCCTTGGTGTCCTGTGCAATTTTTCTCTCGAAGCTGGCCTTAGACAATTTTGAGTGCCCGTAGTTTTTTGCTAATACTGATCAGTGATGCCTTCCCTTTTTGGGATTTTGCTCTATCATTTGGTAGCTTCCTCTTTCTATTGTATAGTTTGTTTATGGCTGGGGTCCACCAGACAGGACATCTGCCTTTGGAGGATTGGGTCTTGGGTTTTGGGTTTATTTGGGATCGCATGATCCATGCATTCCTGAAGGTGTTCATAGAATGCATTTATAAAGGATTCTGCGGTCTGGGCCGTATTTTCCACAGGCCCGGGGGCTTTGAAGGATTCCACCTCGGTTTTGAGGAGTGTGAAATTTGCTTTAGAGAAGTTTTTCACTGTGGTTTTCTGGGCAGGGGGTGGGGTCGGGATGTGAATATCCAGTGAGATTAGTTTATGGTCTGATCTTACCAGTGAGGGATACACTTCTGGTCTGGAGCATAGAGTCCCCATGTTGGTGATGATCAGGTCCAGTATGTTTTCCCCTCTTGTGGGAGTGGTAACAAGTTGTTCCATAGCATTTGAGTTTATAAATTCTAGGAACCTTTGGGCTAGGGTGTTGGTGTTAGAGTAATGCTCCCAGTCTATGTTTGGGTAGTTGAAGTCGCCCAATATAATGGTGTTTGGAGAGGCATGTATGTTTTATATTGTAAGCAGGTGTCTGTGTGGAAGTTTCGGTATGTTTTTGAATTGCAGGAAGTAAGCTTTCTCAGTTGGTTGGGTGGCTTGGCAGCCTTCAGGGTTATGTGTAATGTCTTAGTGCAGCTGTTGACATCACAGCATGAACTTGGGGTCTGTGAAGAACTCCATATACATCAAGTGTAGACTGTCCCCTTGTAGATTAGGTTCTACAATAAAATAGTGTCTGATACTGTATGTGAACTGTTTTGCTTTATATTCATCTCCATCAACCACTGAATGAGTCCGCTTTATTGGGAGATAGTTATGCACCTTTGTGATGTTTTCCTTTGTATGTAATTAATCAGTGGTATATCCTGTTTTCAGCTGATAAAGAATTCAACAACATGCATAATCCTTAATCTTTGGAAGAGAAGTTTGTTATGGAGGAGGAATCTGAGATGTAGTAAAGCAGCTTCAATGGGATCTTCATGATTGGTTTATCCTCTGATTGGGTTCATTCTGTCCTCACTTCACAGTCCTGCATTTATTTAGAAGACCCTATATTCACTGCAGATGAATTTGGTATAGGCACATATTGTGATACTGCATACTGACCACATTGAGTAACAGTTGTACAATTTGTATCTCTGTCCCAACACATCATTGACAAGTTTCTTGTTTCATGCATAGATATAAATAATCATAGCTCAAATTACTAGCCAAGACTCACTCAAATGTGTTTACTGTCATTGGAAGCAGTATTATATGAAGCACTAAGTTTCAGTCCTACCACCTTCATCTTCTGGTCTTTTCAGTTTAAAATCAGGAGGACCCATGGAAAGTGTCCAAGTTTGACTGTTACACTTTCACAAGAAGTAAAGCTTGGATGACAGGCTGAAACCTAGCCCTCTTGGGGTTGGCTAATAGCAGAGTGGCTATCTTGGGCCTGTTGTAGATAAGCTGATAATTGGTAGGCAAGAACTTATGTCCATGCTATTACTCTGTTTCTGCAGTGAGGATCCTGAAGAATAAATACTCCTGGCTACTGCTCAGGATATTTGAATGTAGACATCACTCTGCCCCAGGTGGAGGAAATCTTAAGACTGACTGGTCTTATCCTGGTTACAGCCTGCAGAGTCATTAGACTGCAGATTGAGGCATATTGGGGTCCAAGGACTTCCTTTCCTGAGTCTTCTCCCAAATCCAGCATGATCTGCTGGCTGTGTTTGAGGGGGACTGTCAGATCATCCCACATCAGGACTGATGCCTTCAAGTATAGACAATCAGATCAATGTTTTATGTCTGGTGGAAGCCTCATTTGAGTGCATGCCCATCTGTTAATGACTATATGTTGACAGTAGTACCTGAGGCTGGCCTTTCTTTCCCACATTTGACAGTTGGACCAATGACCATTGCTTGTTTATCCTCGTGTACCATTGCACAAATTCTTGCATGGTGCTGGGGCAGAGAAGATTTTATTCTTCACAGATTTCTTTGAAGGCACAGAAGCCATCATCTTCAAGGTAAATGAGGAGCATTTATTGTTCCCTTATTTGCTCCTAGATTACTCTTCCTTTGGTAAATCCATGAGGTCCATTATACACCGGTCTTAGGCTTCCATTCCTTACGCATAAACTGCTGAATATTTATCTGGGGAAGAAGTCAGAGAAGCTGTTGGTTATCACCTCCTTAGAGCTGGTGATCAAGAATGATATTCTGCTAGCCTGCTATTTCAAATTCAGTTTCAGCATTATTTGATCACTTAAGTATAAATACTTTACATAAGATCAAGCAATGGACAGTAAGTCAGGAAACAGTAATAGATAAAATGTATTGTATGGCAGATTCTGCAGTATTATTCAAGGTAAATGCAGTCTGAGTAAAATTTCATGTAAAACCATAATAAATTAGTATACACGGTTTCACATAATACCATCATAAATTAGCATGCATAATTCTGTAATTGTAAATAAAGCTTGGCAGTAATAAATTAACATGATGGACAACTGCAGTCAACAAACACAATTCTGTAATTGTAAAATATTTAAGTATGAAACCTAAACTGGGCTCTCAGATTAACTTAATGTAAGCTCAGTAACAAATCCACTGCAGACCCAGTCTTTGAAAATTTGATTTCCAGTCCAAAACTTATTGTACAAGAATTGCAGTTTGCAAACCTCATTTAATGTGCTGTAGTCCATAAACAATCCAAAAAAAACTGAAGTTAAGAATTCTAGTCTGCTTTGTGAGGAAATTCAGTACAAGGTCAGGCAGAATTCTTTGGTAAGAATGACAAAAACTACAACAAGATATCTAGTTGAAATCCCAGGAATAAACTAATGAATCACCCTAATTGTAAACACTGTCTATAAGCCCCTATCAAGCTGAAATGAGTGCCTTGCCAGGCATCCTTGAGCTGACTCTTTTGTAACTTAAGTAAAAAAAAAAAAAAAAAAAACTGAAGGCACATAGGTTGAAACAGTGCAGACAAGAGAGTTGTCACAGCAGCAAATTGGGGAAACTAGAAGAGGCTGAAACTGGAGATAGAATGGAAAATATTGAAACACGTTAACAGCTTCATGTATATGGGAGTTGTGTTTGAGGAGAAGGGTCATCTGAATGAGGAGGTCAAAGCTAGAATCAGAAGTACGGCAGGCAACTGATAGAGCATGTCAGGGGTAGTGTGCAATATAAGAATCCCAAATCTGAAAAGAAAGGTGTACAAAACAGTGATGTGAGCAGTGCTTCTGTATAATACAGAAAGCTGGACACTGAAGACAGAACAGTTAAACTGAATGTGATTGAGATGAAGTGCCTGAGATGGGTCAAAGAATGCATATAGTTGGGATAGATGAAGGAATGAGATCATCAGAGCAGTAGACAAAGCAGCCCCAATTGCAGAGAAGGGAAAGTAGAACAGATAATGGTGGTTTGGTTTTACAGAAAATCATTTGACAAAAAAGATGTGGGAGAGACAGGAACAGTGCACGAAACAACTAGGATGCCCAGCCAAGAGATGGATGGATTGTATTAGAGAAAACCTGTAACAGTCAGGCATAACTATTGAAGGTAGGAGAGTAGTACTGCATTGAGTGAGGTGCAACAGTTGATGTGACACCCCAACCTCATGTAGAAAGTCTGTAAAAAAAAAAAAAAAAAAAAAAAAATGGGTCAGTGATGATGATAGCCCAAAAGACCCACAATAATTTGCTACCTTGCCACTAGACAGAATCTTTTGACAAGTGTAGCAAGAGTGTTTACTCTGTCGCACTGGAGATTGGTTCCCTCAGGCACACATTTCACCTATTTATATACCAGGCTTTGCTTGAGTCTGTGTTCAAAGAGGATATGTTTCAGATTTTGTCTAAAGCTTCCGGGGGGGGGGGGGGGGGGGGCTTCTCTGTGACCCATAATCATTTTGATTGTGCTGATGTTGATTCCAGTTCAAGGTATGTGCATTTGAAGGATGGCAGAACTGATACTATCCTCCCTCAAGGAGGACATTGGAAACAACCTTTCACATGCCCTTATTCATAATATGGTTGAGAGTTATATTTCCCAGTCTTCCTGGTTACAGAAGGGATAAGTTGTTTTGTCCCATTTTGGACCACAGTAGCTTCAGGCTGGTTATCCTGCATGTCCATTTCCAGATGATTACTGTCCAGGGAGTCATGTCAGTGCTACCACAAAGTGCCTGAGTTTAGGTTACTGAACATGATTGATGCCTTTTGGCACAATAATGGTCCTGGATGATGGCTGTTGACAGAACACATTCATTGTAAATAGATGTCAGTTGTTCTCCAAAGGTAGTCAGTGCATTTCTATAGTTATGATCATGTTACTTATGGTGAAGAAGCTAGACTATCTCCATGCGATGTAAATGCTGCTGAAACTTACTTTTTGCACCATATTATTTTTCTTAATTACCATAAGGTACCTACTGATGATTTTGATTGTAATATTAAGGCTTTCTTGCATTCCTGACTTTTTTAAACTCTAATTTAATGATATGGTTTGCTTTATGTATTTTTGGATAATCATGCCATTTTAGTTTGCTGCATGCAGACCCAGGTTATGGGTGAAAATGGTCTTTGGACCAGTTACCTAGTTAACAACGTTAAAATAAATAACATAAATGAGACTGTACAGGAACGTCATCTGTTTTACTGTGGGTGTGTACTCCTTCCATTATACAGAGTGTTGTAAGTTGGGCTTTTTCACCACACACACACAGTCATAATGGCTGGAACATTACAAGACAAAGACATTGTGTAGCTCTCTGGGTTTTTTCTTCTCCTCATAATAAAGGGAAAGGAGTTTGCATTCATTAGATGTGTTGCATCTCTAAATGGATAGTTCATTATATTATTTTCTGTTACACCCTTTACAGTAAGCTTTTTACAGGTCTGATTAAAGCCATTGCACCAGAGTTATTGTTCCCACCAAATCCATCCTAAGGGGGAGTTACCACAGCAGCCATTTTGGAAGCTGCTATCTTATCCTCAAGCCACACAGTTACTTGACATCACTTGGCATCTGCAGGGTCAAGGCAATATTTTCCACAGACATCCTTTAAGGCCTTCTGACACCAGCTCTCCCGACAGGGTAGCCATCCTCTACCCTGTAAGATCTGGGAGTTTTCCCAAGAGTTGGTACTGCAGCAGTCAACTTTGAAGAACATACCATAATTGTGCATGTTTGAGTAGATTCATAGTTGAAATGCCAATGCCCTCACCAGTACTTTTTATCTCTAGGCCGCTTTGGGGTTGGGTAAAGTCTCAATCTATCTCTTTGCACTTTTCTCCCTCTTCCATTTGAACAGGTAGCCTCTATCTCAGGGATTAGTTGCATCCTGGAGAAACGGGTTTTAGGATACTTGTGCTTGTGATTGCTTACCTGTGATGAGTCATCCTGGCTGGGACTAGCTCAGCCTCCATGGAGCAACCCACATCTACTTGAACATGAAAGATCCAAACATAGAGTCAGCTGACACCACTTAAACTGCAGTATGTAGGTTGATGTGGGAAAGAGTCTGTTATGTTGTAGGGGGAAGTGAGTCAAGCTGTTGAAATCATGCCAGCTATTGGACTGCTGCAGGCAGGAGTCCCAAGAGTCAATAATGCAACATTGAATCTACTGGAACCTCTGCAATTATGGTAAGTTCCTAATGCAACAATAATTTCATACACTTTGCTTCATGGGTTGAGGGCACACAGTTGCCAAACATATATTTTCCAAGGGGCTTACTGCCCGTGGGAAAATGCAGACATCAGAGTTGCTGCACTGGAAGTGTGGCTGATTCCCATGCTTTCTTTAGGTCTGTGCCCAGTGCAGGTATTTGCAACACTGACACTCTATCGTCAGTTCATACTCTCACCATGGATTATTGTCTCTACCTTCCTGTGTGAAGGATTGGAATGTGATCACTCAGAAATCACTCCATCTTTCATAACCAATCAAGGCATTTCTACGCCAATCATTGTTTTTTTGGTTTTTTTTTTCTTTTTTTATAGGGAATAGGGCTCCCACAACTCTTAACTTGCATATACCAACTCCTTAAAGCATTGTACATATGTTTTGATCAATCTTTTTTTTTTCTCCCATAAAAGCAAGCAGTTTCCAAAGAACCATGATTGGGAGAGCCCACAGACAACCTTTTTATAGCCTGCAAAATTAAACCCAATGGCTCCTGTACCTGCATCTATTTGGCATAGTTATTCTACTGCCATAGCCAGGGGAGATCCTTAGGGCCCATTCTTTTCTGCTCAGGAATCCCCCATGAGTTCAGTTGCTTACTGTAAGGGTTGTGTGGTAGGGAGCAAGGCAACTTTGTTAGTTTTCTGGGGCTGCCTACCTTTTCCCATGACAGATCATGCCCTCAGGAGTAGCTCTTCTGAGCTCCCCATGATGGTTCTTGGTTTACCGTGTGGTTTTACACTGAAGTGCAAGCGCAGTACACTAAGGGTTCCTTGAGGTAGAGACATAGTGTTCCTTCTAGATGTCACCCTTGTGGCAACTCAGACTCCCCTCCCTCCCTAGGATGGACAAGCAAGCAGCAGCTGCTCACTTCCATCTTTCCCTGACCACTCCTACAGGGTCATACAAGCATTGACATAGTGAGGGCACTAGTATTCCAGCCATGATCTTTTGTCGCTTGTAACTTGGAGCTTTTTCCCAATATGAAACTGAGTGGCCATGGACAATATTGTCTTGATTGTGATTTCATGACTCTGGCTTCTTTTGGTACATTTGCATTTCAGGGCTATGTCTTCTGAACTTTTGTCCCTATCCTGTTCTATAAATCCTGCATTAGTGGTTTATTGATTGTTATGTAGCAGACAGTCTTAAACTATCAAATGCTATATGAGAAAAGATTTTCATTGGTATGGCACAAATACCTTCCTACTGTTTCTTTTTAACTTGCTGGTTCCTACAGCAATCCCCACTGTTAAAGAACGCTGAATGTTGGATGGATGTATCCATTTTTTCATTCACTAATAGTGTAGGTGCACTTACACAACTGGACTAAGTGTCCATGTGCATTATTGAGCATGTACACCCAAAGCTAAGATCTTTTAAGAATAATGTCAGATTGTGACTGGAGGAGTAGACAAGCCCGGTTATCAGACCCAGGGGAGGGTACCCTTCTTAATCATTTTGTATGGTAAGAACCTTTTTGCTTTGTCTTATTCTAAACCGTGTCTGCTTCAAGTTTTTGTCAGGTTCCAATTATTCCATTTCAGTCTTCCCTGTTTATGTGAGGACCATCATTACAGATGTTTGACCAAAATCTTAATTCCCTTGTGGGGCAGAAAATATTGTGGGAATTATATTTTTTCTGCATCACCATCCAGAGGATCTTACTTGAAAATGCCTTTGCATAGAAACATAGTGCAATAAATAATTGCTTCATCTGGCATGGGAGTGAGGACAGTAAACAGTTTTTTTTTTTTTGTCATAATGAGCTTAATGTGAAAGTAGTAAATATTTCATCCAAGGGATTCCTGAAGAAGGCAAGGAATTTTCTCGTACAGATTGCTTTCTAAATGTTCCAGTGGATGTAATTGGTACCCTTTTACTTCAGAATATCTAGTAGAGTTGGTCCATCCAGTAGAGTCTGTCTTTCTTTCTTTTTCCATTTGATGATCTCTTCAGTGTAAAAGCTTAGACATTGCCATGACCTATGAAATATGTCCCCTGCTTTATTATGGGATATGTTCACTTTCAGAGCACCTAGCTCTTCCTCTGCATTCGCATTAATTCATCTAGTAATTGTCAAAGAAAAGTGTAATTAGCAAAAAAGGCTTAAACGTCATTTTTCTTGTTTTTTTTATTAGATCATTGCACCCATTCTTAACTGTTAACACTTTGGCAGTGCTACTCACCACCCCCATCTGAAGCCAGAAATGTTTGTGACTACATAAAGTCTTGCAAATATGGTATTATGAAGGGACAGAAAAAAGTACATCACTTAAAAGCTTATTTGGAATGTCACACAATTCACTCAGAATAAGACAGAGCAGCAAAATTAAAGCTGGACTACTCTAGATATAGCACAAGCCAGAAAGTGTTTTTTTTCTTTAAGAGGTCTGCCTAAGGGGCAACATTCACTTACTCAACTTACCTGTGAAAGAATGCATGATGGGGCTTTCTTCAACTCTTATTAAAAAAAAAAGGCAGATCTTGCATATAGTAACCAACACCCCCTTCCACCATATATTAGCCTAGAGTTTGTTAATCTTCTGTTGTATATTATTGATAATAATGTGGAGTTTTTCTCTCAGGGCCGCCACTGAAAATGGGCTCATTATGGCCCAGTGGATCTTCCTGGTAAACAAATGAAAATAAGTACATTTTCATAACCAGTGCCTTTATTGTTTAGGTGTGCAGCACAGTGTTGCTGGCTGTCTGCATTGGGCAAGGGTTACCCTGTGGACAATCTGCCTTAAAGCTAAATTTCTGTCTGGAACTACACACAGAAAAGGCATGCACTTGGTCCCGTACTGCAGAGGCTTCAGCCCGGGCCTCTAAAAACCTTCCTCAGAGTTGTGAGCACTCCGATAAATTCCCAAAGGAAATAAAAATGGGAAACCTATGACAGGCTGATGAAACTTGAGTGTTTTCCTGTGTCTAGCAACACCAGGACAAAAAGCTTGCGTTTGCAGCTATCATCATTGAAATCTGCTTCAGATAAAGCCTCTGTTATCCCTTTCAGATGCTACCATGTTATCTACTTTACACGTATCCTTCAGTATAGAAACAGTTGCAACATTGTTAGGTTCAGAGGCCTTTCTTAGGGCCCCTGCAGCCAGTGCCCACTTTCTATTCAGTGAATCGGAGGACAGTGTGTAGTCACTGTTAATTTGAATGGAAGCTCCATGAGACCAGGCTGAGTTCTTTGGCTTCTGCCCATGTCATGACCTGTAGTGTGGTCCCACTAAGGGAAGGAGGCCCAAAGTGCTGAAGATGGCATTTGGTAGCATGGTTCAGCCTAGTTGGAGTAGCTACTCATCCCAACCTAATACCCAGGCCTCAGTCAAAGACTTAGTTATTCCTGTTGGCTCGGGGCTTTTGAGCATTTTTAAAGCAAACTACTATTGAAAATCTCAGAGGTGCATGGTTCCTCCTAAGAAGAGAAGGATCACCCCACCATTAGAGGAGGATTTTTTTCTTAGGTCCAGATGAATTAGCTGGCTTATGTTGGTTAGTTGACCCCAGGATGAAAGAAAAAATGTGATAAGATATCAAGGAGTTCCTGAGGCTCATCTGAGATATACAACATTCATGATTGTATCAAAACCAATTGGTTTTGATATAGTCAAAAATGTCCTGGAAAATATACTAATCAGTAAGTTGGTAGAATTGGTCTCCCTTTCCCTGCTCCAGGTAAACCTGATGGCTTTTGTTGAGTCAGGAATTCTTATGAGTTCCTTTACAAGACTTCTGTGGCTGACTCAGTTGTGGCATCCATGAATTTCAGCAAAGGAACATCTGTGGGTCCATACAGGAAGTCCACTTATAGTGACAAAAGTGACAGTGATGTTATTTTTGACCACTTTTGAAAGAAAGCATGCAAATCCACTGTCCAGGCCTCCCTCCTGAGAACGTATTCAAGGATGGACAAAAGAGGGAAAAATCAAGAAGCTGGTCCATCATTTTTCTTTTCATTCCCACGTTCCAAGATTCAGCAGGAATTACCCTTCAAAATCAGTCTCCTTTTCCTCAAGCTGGAGAAAGGCAAACTTGAGAATGGGCAGAAATGAAGATGCAGCAAAAAATGGCAAAGAAAAAAAAAAAGGCAGGAAGACCGGCCTGGGGTCCCAAACATCACAACTCCAAAAGGGAATTGCTGTGACCCAGTCAGTGCTGTCACTCCCCAGAAGATCCCACCTCAGCCCCCCCTACACCTAAGCCAGAAGACTTCCACCTTACAAATAGGGGGCTATCTAGATCTATCTGTAGATAAGTGGGAAAAGATTACCCAAGACCACTGGCACCTAAATATTCAGGGAAGAGCTTAAAAGTTGCAATTCCTTCACAGACCAATATTTGAAGGTATCCATCCTATTTCAAGTTAACAAGCCTATTTCATTCTACCCTTTTTAGAAGATGTTAGGATAGAGAGCCATAAAATATACCAGTATGGGAGGAGGCACAGTGCTTTGCTTGAGATTTTTCTGATGCCCAGAAAAGAATATACCTGGAAAGACTTGTTATAGACCTCTCAAGATTAAATATTTAGTAGTACCACAGTTAAAAATGCTTATCCTACAAATCATTCTTTCTCTTTTGCTCCTGAAGCCTTCATGGTTGCAATCAGATCTGAAGGATGCTTACCTTAGCATCTTCATAGCAAAGGTCCACAGAAGGTTTCTGAGATTCAAAGCAGGGTGCCCAAATCTGGTTAACCACCTGACCATTTTCCTTCTCTACTGCACTCAGTATCTTTAAAAATATCTGTCATCAATAATTATCTTTTGCAGGATTCATGGCATGTAGATGTACCCTTACCTGGATGATTGTCTGCTCCATGTTGACTCAGTAGAAGAGAGCCAGAAAGACTTGCATTTTTACCACTGATTCCTTGAGTAAGGTTGTTGAGTGAAAAACAATGTTTTAAAACTTTTTTGACAGCAATCCTAGAGCACCAAATTGTTGGCTCTGTTTAAAACAAGAAAAGGTTGAAGAGATTATAATTAAATCAGGACTTATGAAAATGGAAGAGTTGAATTGGATCCAGGAAGTTTTATGAACGTGATGATAAATTATTACAGTGCACCTAATTGACAAGAACAGGAGGTTGGGGGTGACCACAGGAGATGGTTAACAGATATGATGTAATTACATCTTCCCCAGCAAAGGTCGAAAGAGGGGGATTAGCAACAAAAATAAAGAAATTTGAATTTGAAGCAATAAGAAACCAGAAAACAGGGAAAACCCATGGTAGTGATGGAATCCCTGTAAAAGTACAGAAGAATAAGGAACAGGAGCTAGTAGATCTGATGTTGTTCAGTCTTCATTCATTCTTGAACTGCTGGGTTCCATTTCTGACCCTCGGAACAGACTCAGCCATTATAACAAGCTAGCACCAGCCAGAAACTCTCAAGACAAGGCTACCCATACTGCCTCTCTTCCCTTCTCAGATCTCATTTGCCGCATAGAAAATCGGACGAGTCAGCAGTGCTCTCAGCTTAGTGCTAAATATTTTCTTGATATATGCCTATAGATATATATATGTGTATATATATATATATATATATATATATATATATATATATTCTCTAATTCCTTATTTTTGTTGCCTCTCTTTGGTAGTTATTTACTGCTGTGCTTTTTGGTGCTAGTCTGCATATATTCCTTTTTCTTTTACCTTGTCTGTAGATTCTGTTACCATCATTTGTATAGGCTCTCCCCTTCCCTTTCCTTTGGTAACTTCTTAAATACCATCACTGGTATTCCTACTTTCCTTCTTTCTTCTCTTCCCTTTTTGGGGTAATTTTTTCTATATCATTGTTGATACAGCCTTCCAAAAAAAAAAAAAAAAAAAAAAAAAAACTGTACTCTGTATTTTTCCCATTAGTTTTTGTGAGTGTGTGTGAGGTGTACATGCCCTTGTTTTTGAAAGATGGGAAAAAAAGAGAAAGGAACCACAGGTGAAGAATGTGGCAGAAAGATGCCCAACTCTGATGGGCATCTTTCATGTGTTTGTTTGGAGATGCCACATTTGGAAATTCAACCACCACGTCAACCCTGCAAGGGTTTCAGTGCTCGAACCCTTGCAGAGAGACATAATAAACTTATCCTCAAGGGGCTGCTAAAATACCCTTTTAGTGAGGCTTTGCCTGAGGCAGAGACATCTAAGTCTCCCAACAAGGAATCCAAGAAAAGGAGTCATTCTGTTACTACGTCACCTAAAGTACATGAAGCTAAATCTTCTAAGTCCAGATGTGACTGATCCCTTGGAACTGAGGCCTGAGATACCAAAATCTTCACAGACTTCTGCTCCGGCACTGAAACCAGTCGCATTCACCATGGTGCCGACAACTACTGAAATTACTAAAACTCCTACGCCGCCGACCATTTCATTGGTACCAGTGACCCTCTCAGCACCAACAGTAGTTTCCACTAGCATTCTGGTTACTCCCTCCCCTGCAAAGCAAACTATTGGTCAGCCGACCATGGTGCTGAAGGTCGAGATTACACCCAGGACTAGGTACTCTCCATCTACAGACCCTTCTTGGGTCAGCAATTACGTCCATTTCTTGAAAGGCCAGAATCGTCCTCTGGGATGTCCGTATGTTCCACCAGGAGCCTTTCAGACCTTGATATAGTCAGATTAGTGGATCAGCTCTTCATGGCCAGAGGCTTTCCTTCCTCCTCTGGGACCTCTCTCCCACCCAGATTTAAGGGTTATTTTTCTAGGACTACCACTTATCTTCATCCTTCACCCTCTCTGCAGGTCTTGGAGCCCTCAACTTCACCGATCCCGGTGCCAGCTACTTCAGTGCTGATGGTGGATCTCACCTTGGTTCTGGAACCTACGCTGTGATCTGTGGCTCCGTTGAGGTCAATCCACTTATGGGATCATGATTTGGCTGCCAGTTCCAGGATTACTAGTTTGGCTCTGATTTTTTTCTATGGCATCATCTAAGGTTCCTGGTGCCTTGGCAGTTACAAGTCCTCTTGTGGCTCCTACTCTGGAGGGGAGTTCGTTGGAGTGTGATCCCAGTTCTGAGGTTGTCTTTTTCGGTTACAGGCTACCATCCCTCTTCATGCAGGCCTGCCTTCCAGATTATGGAGAGAGCTCTAGCCTCAGCAGGCTCACTGCTGGCACCATCCCCATCAGAGTGTCATATCTATGTATTCTCTGGTTCCCAGCTGACGCCATCAGTTACACTGGGGCAGCGGGCATGAGAGCAACAAGATACCCTATTTGCAGGGTCCCCCATCTTCGGAGACCTACTCAGACCTTCCCCCTGAGGAGCCACCCCATAAGAGAGCATGCAAGAGGAAGCACCTGGATTCTTCTGAAGAATCGGTCACCAAGGATACAGATTTCAGTGAAGAGGAGGGGTTCCCTTGGTCACCCCCTGAAGATGTCTCCGGAGATATCCAAGAGATTCTGAAACAGAGGGGGGATTGGAAGCCCACCAACACATTCTCCGAGGAATCTCTTTTCTTGCAAGCTTTTCATGCCCTGCCTTCTACTTCTTGGGTGACACCATCTGCCAATGAACTGATCAAACTCATCCTGCAACATGCGTGGAAGGCCCCTGATACCATAGAGCCAATCCCACAGAGACTGGACAAAATTATTTCAGTATCTGAGGATCAGCCCCACTGATTGAAGGTTTTAGCAGTGGATGCTATGGTGGTGTTGACTGTCACAAAGAAGGAACTCGCCAAGGAGAGTCCAGCTGTCCATCCTCTTAACCGAGAGTTCTGGATGATGGACAGATTCGGGAAGTGGGTGTTTGCTTCAACGACTTTGCTATACAATCCTTGAATTTTTTGGCGCACTTCACACGACTCCAAAGGAATCTGATAACGGAGCTTTCAGAAACCTTAGCGGGAGCAGTGAATGACAAGGTTGCCTCCCATCTTGCCACCGTAGTCTATCTCTGACTCATCCATGTGGCTTATTGCACATACAGCAGAAGGGACATCCAGGGCAGTGGGTACAGGCATTGCCATTAGGTGTCTCACCTGGATGCGCTTATGTGACTTTGCTGACCCCTTCAAGTCTTCCTTTATCAATGCTGCTTTGTTATTTGGCCCAGAAGTCAGAGACACATTACCCAGTTGTGAGAAGGACAGAAAGACCCTTTCTGCTCCTGTGGGCATGTGTTTTTCCACTCCTCAACATCCTTACTCAAGGAATCAGAGGAGTGGAAAGATGTGATTCAGAAAGTCCCAAGGTCCTTTTCGGGACACGTGGTGAGTATTCCTCTCAGGACAGAGGGGGGAACTGTTTGGGAAGACACCCCTCTCCCGGCAGAGGGGACAGTGCAACCAGGGTTCCAGGGATTCTTTCTCTGGACAACCATACCAGCGCTGCTGAGCAGCGGTCTGATTGCTTATCTCTGGTAGCAGTCGGAGGAAGATTCTGTCTGCATATTTCAGCTTGGCACACAGTAATATCAGATTCTCAATCTTTATCCCAGACCACCAAGGCGAACCCTGAAGTTTCATCTAGTCAGAAGGATACAGCAGCATTAGGAATTCAAAAGCTGCTTCAAAAGAGAGTCATCCAAAAAGTCCCACCAGACAAAATAGAGTCTGGATTTTACTCAAGATTCTTTTTAGTGCCAAAAAGACAGGGGGCTGGAGGCCAATCCTAAACCTCAGTGTACTAAAGACAGTTGTTCAACAGAAAACATTCCGGATGGTCACAGTTCAGTCTGTCCTTCCATTTCTGGAGAAAGACTATTGGATGTGCTCTGTAGATCTTCAGGAAGCGTATTACCACATAAAAATGGACAAATGCTCCAGAAGATGCCTTCAGTTCTGGCTAGGAGCCATCCATTACCAATTTTGAGCACTGCCCTTTGGTCTCGCCACAGCCCCTAGGGTGTTCACCAAATGCATGGCAGTGGTAGCACCACACTTAAGGTTACAGGGATTCCATGTGTTTCCATATTTAGAAGACTGGCTCCTCACCACCCCCACCAGGCATCTACTGCTTTCCGCCTTTGACTCCGTTCTAAAGCTAGCAGACTTTTTAGGCATTTCAATAAACAGGGAAAAATCAAAATTATCCCCTACACAGGACATAGGATTCATCAGAGCAAGACTAAGCACAAAGTCCTGCATGGCTTCTCTTTCTATTCACGGACTGGTAAGGTTGAGGTCACAACTTCAGGTGATACTCTCTCAAGACAAAGTTCCGGCTCATCTAGTCTTACAGCTTCTTGGGTCCATGGCAGCAACAATTACCCAACTTCCTCTAAACTGGGAGAACCAGATCCTACCCTCTATAGCCCTAAGAGTTTGGCAATGGCCTCCAACCGCTTTCTGATAGCAACGCATATCCCGGGGAACTCTAACGTAATTGCAGACAAACTGAGCAGATGCATTCTCCTGCCTCACGAGTGGTCTCTATCCCAGTGTAGCGAAGAGAATCTTTCGTTGATGGGGTCAGCCTTGCTGCAGTCTGTTTGCCTCTCCCATAAACCACAAATGCAGCAGCTAGTTTGCCCTAATCCCACCTCGCGGGGAGTCCCCAAGAGATGCACTTCTCCACGATTGACCCCCCAGGACTTCTGTATGCCTTCCCATCAATCCCTCTAATTCCCCAATTTCTGAGAAGCAAAGTGATTCTCATTGCACCTTATTGGCCCCATCAAGTCTGTCTTCCCTTTCTTTGGCCCCACCTGGTTCACCGCTCATGGACTAGCTGGATCCAACTCCAGATCTGTTATCTGGTCCTCAGGGTTTGGGCCATCCCAATCATCAACATCTCAAGCTGACTGCTTGGTTCTCCATTTCCAGTAATTGCCAGGTGAAACCATTTCTCCTCCCTAGTGCAGAAGATACTTCTGGCTTCTCATAAACTGTCCACCAGAAAACTTTATCTTAGTAAATGGAAGAGATTTGTGTTTTGGCCTAATGAAAAGGGTATTAATCCTTTCTCAGACCCGATTGATAAGGTCTTTGAATACTTAACCACCTTATTACAATTGGGAGCCTCTACTTCAACCATTAGAGTTCATTTAACTGCCATTTCAGGCATCCACAATGGATTCGATTACCGTTCCTTGATATCTCACTGTCTATGCAAAACCTTTCTTAAGGATGCTTAACATTTGAAGCCACCTTTCAAGGAGCCCGTTGCACTGTGGAATTTAATGTTGGTCTTGCAATGTTTGGTTCATCAGCCTATCGAAGCAGCAGCCACCTGTGATATCAAGTTTTTATCTTGGAAGACTCTATTTCTCATAGCCATCACTTTGGCCAGGAGAATTTCAGAGTTACAGGCACTGTGTATTAAACATCTGTATATCAGTTTTCACAAGGGCATAGTATCACAAGGAACTAATCGCTCCATTCTACCTAAAGTAGTGTCAGATTCCAGTATTAATCAGACCAGAGATTTACCAGTCTTCTTCCCAAATTTCTCATACAAGGAAAATATTGCTTACATTTGTTGGACGTACACAGACAATTACATTTTTATTTGGATAGAACTAAATCATTTAGAAAATCAGACAAACTGTTTTTATCCTTTTCTGGTGCTAGACTGGGCAAACCACTTTCAAAAGGTACTCTGTCATAATGGTTGAGAGATTATCACTTTTGTTTATAGTCAAAATAAGCTGGGCTTGCCAACAAAAATTAAGGTGCATTCTACCAGATCCATTGCCACTTAAGTAGCCTTTCATTCCAGAGTGACTATGGATGACATGTGCAGCCACAACTTGGGCTACCCCCCCATACCTTTATCACTCAAAAATTAGAAACTATATCCAGGGGGAGAGCATCCTTTGGCTGTATGGTGTTCAGGCACATACTTCTCTAGGGCCTCCTAAGGTCTAAAATAGCTAGGGACTCTGTCCCAACAGTTCATGAATGAATGAAGATTGACAACATCAGATAAAGAAGTTATGTATTTACCATAACATTCCATCTGTGTTGTCGATCTTCATTCATTCTTGACATCCCACCCTCCTACCCCCTCCAGAAGACTCCTGGAGGTTCAGAACTAGTCCTGGGATCCTAGTAGGGTTGCTGCTCAGACAAAGCTTCCATGGTTGTTCTACTTTTTTGGGCAAAACTTGATCTTAGGGGAAGGAAAGAAAAGCAGTGTGGGTAGCCTTGGCTTGAGAGTTTCTGGCTGGAGTGAGCTTGTAATAATAGCCAAGTCAGTTCTGAGGGTCGGAACTGGAATCCAACAGTTCAATAATGAATAAAGATTGACAACACACAGATGGAACATTATGGTAAGAACATAACTTCTTTTTTTATCAATATGTTTCTCTGTACAGCTATGCTGTTGACTGGGAAAGGAGCAGTATTGCTGGTTGTACCAAAGTAGGGGAAGATCCTCTTGATCTGGGAGTCATACAGACCCATTTGATTCTGAATTATGACTACAAATTGCTTATGATGGTTTTGGCACAAAGATATTGTCAAGGGTAATACACCCGATAGGCCGGTCTTTATTGAAGGGAGGCATACATTTTACAGTGATAACAGAACCCATAAGATTTAAAAAGATGAATTTGGTCAGTATTATTCTGTTAATGTCATGTGTGGAAGCTGAAAAAGCATTTGGTGGAGTGAGTTGGAAAGTTATGAAAAAGATCTGTTGAGGCATTTGCATTTCTGTAATCATGGCAATATTAATATTTAATTAACAGATGAGCTTTCAAGCTTGGGTGAAGTATGGTGGTGAGCTTGTCTAAAGCATCTAACCTTACAAGGGGAACTAGGCAGGGGTGTTCATTTTCACCATTACCGTTTCCTTTATATTTAGAGCCATTACCTAGGGACATAAGGCAATGAAACATAATTGGTTATAAATGGAGAAATACTTAGTGAGAAAATAGCTAATTTTACAGATGACATATGTGTTACCAGATTGGAGCAGGATATAAATGTATTTGATGAGCTGATTTATTGTAGTACTGTAACAGATATAAAGTAAATGAAAAACAAAGGATGTAGTAATGAATTATGCCCCACCACATGACTTATTACAGAGCTTCACTTTTTGTGAGGTCCCAACAAGTTGAGATACCTGAGAATTTGGTTGAAATGAGATCTTGAGCAAGCAGCTAAAGTAATGTAGGAAGAAACCAGTCAAAAGGTAATAAATCAGACAAGGCTATAGTAATTAAGGACACCTACAATGGGATGCAAGTGATTATGTTTTTGGTGCCACGAGTTAGACATATAAATATAAAACACACACACACACCAACTAATAGATCATATATGGAAGAGTATGAAAAACTGAGTTTCTTTGGGATACCAAAAGAGAGAGAATGCAGTGGGAAACAGTACTGAAAAAGGAACTGAATAGTTTGGGACTTCAGATTTGGAGACATACTAAAAGGCTAAGTTAAATCAGGACATGGAATATATTCCCAAATGGAGGCACATGATAGGCATAGTGCTCAATGAGGTAACAGCAAGATCACATGTGGGCATTTGGGCAGAATAAAAAAAAAGGATATAAAAAGCATAACATATTAAGCAAGTCTTTATGCCAGAGTAAGTTAGACAGGTATAACACTGGTATGTTATACTGTATATAATAATAAGAAAGACATAAAAATGTAATGAACATTTGAAGAAAGAAAGAAAAAAAACTGAGATGTTAGGAGCAGATGAAAGGAGATGAGGTAATGAAAGGGACTACAGCATGACAATTTCTTAGGTTACTGAACTCAGATCAACTTACATATACAGGTCTAATATTAGAGCTCAAAGAAGATATGCAGAATTTAGATAAGGCACAGATACTATATTGTCTAATTGAGTCCAGAACAGAAATGGCAGACAAGAAAAGAATAAGTAGAGCATGCTGAAGCTCAGGGGAACAAAGTATTTACCCAGTTGTGATTTTCCTACAAAATATCAAATTTGCTTACTCTTGAGGCTTGGCAAAAAATTGTCACTAATGTGCTACTTCCAGTATCAGAATAATGTGATCCCTCTTTATTTTGTGCTTTCGCACACAACGTAGCACTACTGCCAACAGCAGATTGTAGGATATTGTGGTTTATTCATTTGGCCATCCCAAAAGAGCACCACTGCACCACCCTTATGAGAGGTAACTGGCTGCCAGAGATGTCTGTTTATTGAGCATCCTCACCATTAAGCTACTACATGTAGGATATTGCTCTCAATTAAAAAGCATGCTACTGGTCAAGCTCAAAAGCAATGCACTCCAGCTGTTAGACTTTCATTCAAATTAAATAATCACAAAAATGCCTTGCAAAAATTGCTCCAGCCTGCTGAAACAAACTACCAGTGTAAGACTTATTCACAAGATATGAGAGTTTAAGGGGGGGGGGATGAAAAGGTATTTTAATGAAGAAAATGAATGTAGAGGTTTTAGAGACCTTGGCTAATATTGCAGGTATGATCTGCCTTAGCATTACTATACTTTGTCTGCCATTTGCTATTCATAAGAATTTTTTTTATTAAAGTCAGTACACATTAGTCATCGTTGTAATTACTAAACATATGTTGATTGAAATATTACAGATGCATCCTGAGGTGGTTGATTTAGGACTGCCTTCCTCAACCCCTCTGAATTTTTTGTGCAACTTATTCTGTAAGTCTTATGATCTGAAGTAGTTACTTCATTTGATCTGCAACCTGTGGGATTCGGATCCGACCGGCAGCTTTCCAAGCTTCAAGATCCAAGCTCCTAGCTCCTCCCCCTACCCATAATCCCTTGCTACCAACCACATTACCTCAGATCGTTTTTTGCCGCGGCTAAAGACAGTTGCTTCTCAGTGAAGAGCTCCTGGCCTGGTGAGATTGTTCCTTTTCTAAAAGCTAGTTTCTAGTTTAAAATTGTGTGTGTGTTGTTTTTAGCGTTAATCTATCTTACCCACGTTAAAAAAAAAAAAAGAAAACTTTTTCTCCTTAGTTTAATTTTTGTCTCTCCCCTCCCCCCCCCCTTAGTGTTTGGGTGTGTGTGTGAGAGAATTATGGCTGAATCTAAAGCTATATTTTCTAAGTGTACTGAGTGTGGCCATAAGCTTTCCCCAGCTGATGGCCACACTCAGTGTGTTTTGTGTCTGGGGGCAGCACATATGTCAGAGGCCTGCCAGATTTGTGCGGCCTTTAATCCTCGGGCACTTAGGGACAGGAAGAACAAGCTGATCCTGGCGGGAAAACTCCCTCAGGAGTCAGCTTCTTCTTCCTCTTCTAGCCGGATCCAGGCTACTCCGGTAGCTTCAGCGCCGGCTACTCCCTCAGCTGTACCCGGGACTCAACCTCCCTTATCGGGTACTAGCTCTGTGGAGTCTGGTTCTTCTTCCCACAGGGAGAAGAAGAAACACAGAGAGAGAGAGAGGGTCATACTTCTAAGAGGCGGGCCGAGTCTCATCCCTCGGCTCAGCCTGAAAAGATTTTGAAATCTCCTGAGAGGGTCTTTGGATCTTTGTCCTCTCGGCTCCGTTCACCTTCCTTTTCTCCGGAGCCATAGGAGGAGGATAGGTCTCCCTCGAGGTCTTTGAGGCGGCCTTCCCGGCCTGCTTCGACTACCTCTTCGCGGTCCACTAGAAGCATCTCCGAAGCAGACATGGATCAGATGATGCGAAGATTTTTGCAGACCCAGATGCAGATGGGGATGCTCTTGCCTCCCCCCCTTTGGGAGGGAGTGCAGCCCCCATTTTTGCCCCGATAGCTCCTTCTCTGACCCGTTATCGGGTCTCGGAGTTTTCGGATCCAGGCCCTTTCGGATCCGGGGATACGTCGGCGCCGACAGGGATAGTGTCTTCGACACCGACTATACCTTCGAGCTTGTCTGATCCAAGCTCTCGGGGCCGAGGGTTGAGCATCGGATCCGAGGGAGTGGTTGTGTCTTCGGCAACGATAGGGCCGGCGTGCACCGCTACCTCGGATCCGATTGCTTCGGCTCCAACCCTGATCCTTTCCTCGGAGCCGAGGAGGTTACTTTCTCAGGCTGGTGATGGTTAATCTCCCTCGGCTTTTGAGGTAGTAGAGAGGGTACTGTCGAGGTCATCCAGGTCCCCGACCGGGCCTTCGGATCCACCCGTGCCCCCACTGTATCAGGGTCTGTCTTCGCTCATCCGTCCATCGGGACAGCCTGCCCAAAGCCTCCAGTTAGTTCCCAGGGAGGAACACCAACCGGTGGACGAGCCCTCTTCGGACAGCCCCGCCGAAGAGGTGCCTCGGAAACATCAGTGCAAAAGGAGGCACCTGGACTCCCCGAGTCCGTTACCACAGATACGGATTTGGAGGATACGGAGGGTTCCCCAAGGTCACCCCCTGAAGATGTCTCATTTGGAGACATCATGAAAATGTTGCGTATAAGAGGGGGGTGGTCAACCCAAAAGCCCTCCTTGGACGAGTCCGTATTTCTGGAGGCCTTTGAGGCAGGCCCATCTACCTCCTGGGTGTCCCCCCCAGCCGACCCCTTGGTGGACCTAATTACCACCTGGGCTTGGAAGGAGCCCGACACCGTGGAGCCTATCCCTAGATGCCCGGATAAGGTCCTCAGCCCTCCCTCTGATAGACCATCTTGGTCCAAATGCGCACCAGTGGATGCTATGTTGGTGGCGGCTGCCACTAAGAAAGAACTTGCCCAGGAAAGTTCTTCAGTCCATCCGCCGGACAAGGAGTCCCGGGCTTTGGACCGTATTGGGAAGCGGATGTTTGCTTCAGCAACCTTTGCTATAAGGTCGCTGAACTACATGGCACACACTATCAGGCTACAGCATGACTTAATTAAGGAATATGCTGCAGCCCCTCCGGAGTCCATCTCGGTATCAGACAAAAAGGTTTTTGAGACCCGAATGGCCACTCTAAAGTCCATATCAAATGCATCTATGCGGCTTCTTTCCCATGCCACGGAAGGAGCCGCTAGAGCTAGCGGAGCGGGAGTAGTTTTGCGACGGCACTCCTGGCTCTGCCTTTGCGATTTCACGGATCCCTTCAAGACGTCCTTCGTGAACGCCCCTTACGATGGTTCGGCCTTATTTGGCTCATCGGTTCACGACACGCTAGTCCAAAGCGAGAAGGATGGGAAGACGCTGTCGGCCGTCGGAGTCCGCTTCTCGAACCCCCAAAGATCCTTCTCCAGGAATCAGAGGGGGCAAAAGAAGCTGTGGTTCCGTAAATCTCAGCAATCCTGTCCTGCTGCGGACAACTCGTCCTCTAGAGGCAGAGGAGGACAAGGTAGACGCCGGCCCAGAGGCAGAGGGGGCCCGCGTAACTTCGGGTCTAGAGAACCCTTCTCGGAGGGACCCGCGCAACAGCCCTGAGGGCTTGCCCGACTGTCCCTCTCTGGAGGCAGTCGGGGGGCGACTATCGGAGCACCTATCAAGCTGGGAGTCAATTACAAATGATCGATGGGTGCTCCGGATAATATCCAGAGGTTACACAATACCGTTCTTGCAACCCCCCCCCCCAAGCCCAAACATCTCCCGGATGTTCCACCCCATCAAAGGGAGTCCGCAACTCAAGAAATTTCAGAGTTGCTAAGAAAAAGAGCCATCCAGCCCGTCCCCCCAGATCAGTCCAGATTGGGTTATTACTCCAGGTTCTTCTTGGTGCCAAAGAAAACGGGGGACCTCAGATCCATTCTAGACCTTTCATCCCTGAACCTGTTCATACCCAAGGAAAAGTTCCAGATGGTCACTCTCCAATCTATTCTCCCCCTTCTGCAGGAGAACGACTGGATGTGCTCGTTGGATCTCAAGGACGCGTACTACCATATACTAATGGACAGACGGTCCAGGAGATTTCTCCGCTTCCGGCTAGGAGCCAGTCATTATCAGTTCAGGGTTCTACCATTTGGCCTAACCTCATCCCCCAGAGTGTTTACCAAAGTCATGGCAGTGGTAGCAGCCCACCTGAGACTCCAGGGCATTCAGGTGTTCCCTTACCTGGACGATTGACTCCTCACCGCCCCCAACAAGCATCTTCTGGTTACAGCGAGAGACTATGCCCTATCTCTGTTTGCTCAATTGGGCATCTCAGTCAATTTGAAGAAGTCCTGCCTGTGCCCATCTCAAGCCCTAGATTTCATAGGGGCCAGGTTGGATACTCGAATCTCCAGAGTGGTCCTCACACCAACCAGAATAAACAGTTTGTACCACCAAGTCTTGGATATTTTTCAGAACCCAACCCCCCCAGCAGAATTAGTCCTGAGGGCGTTAGGATCTATGTCGGTGGCAATCGGCCTTTCTCTCCATGCCCGTCTGCGGATGCGGGTATTACAGTGGACTCTCCAGGTCCAATGGTCTCTGTTGACCCATCCTTTGGACATGCCGATTCCTCTGAGCAGGGCATGCAGGGACTCCCTACTTTGGTGGCTGCAGGCAGAAGATCTCAAAGAAGGGAGACCCTTTGTGATTCCCCCAGTTGAAGCCACGTTGACCACGGACGCTTCCTGCCTCGGGTGGGGCGGGTATTATGCAGGGAAGTAGGTCCAAGAAACGTGGATTCCTCTAGAGACTGCATTGCATATCAATGTCCTAGAGATGAGGGCAGTGCTATTGGCGTTGCAAGCTCTCCATCACCTTCTACCTCTGGGGACTATTGCAATCCACACGGACAACATGTCCGTGGTCTGGTACATAAACAGGGAGGGACCAGGTCTTACCCCCTGTGTCAAGAAGCCATGAGAGTGTGGGAATGGGCGATTTCCACCAACCGCTTTCTGATAGCAACGCACATTCCTGGAAGGACCAACATATTAGCAGACAGCCAAAGTTGGGTGTTTTTCAGCCCTTACGAGTGGTCTCTGAATCCCTCAGTCGCGAAACAGATATTCCACAAATGGGGTCAACCTCGCTGCGACCTTTTTGCCTCTCCCCTAAACTCAAAATGCAGCGAGTACTTCGCGATAGTTCCCCCCAAAGGGGAATCTCCCAGGGACGCCTTGGTTCATGCTTGGCTGCCCGGTCTTCTTTATGCATATCCTCCTCTTCCTCTGATGATGAAATTCATCCAGAAAGCCTGTCGGTTGGGGAGCAAAGTGATTCTCATTGCCTCATTCTGGCCTCGACAAGTCTGGTTCCCCTTTCTGCAGTCTCACAGTGTGGCTCCCCCTTGGATTCTGGATCCCAAACCAGACCTAATCTCGCATCCGACGAGATGCCACACTCCAAACCTGGTCAGCCTCCGGCTCACAGCCTGGCTGATCCAGTTCCGTTAATGGCAACGACTCCCGGTATCTCTTCCCCAGTCAAGGCTATTCTCGTGGCAGCTCATAAGCCATCCACCAGAAAACTCTACAACAGTAAATGGAAACGTTTTTCCATCTGGGCAAAGGGTAAGGGATTAGATCATTTTACGGTTACTATTCCCACCATTCTGGACTTTCTATCCCTCCTTTTTGAGCAGGGAGCTAGCGCGTCCACCATTAAAGTTCAACTTGCAGCCATCTCCCATTATCATGTGGGAGATGGCATAAGTTCTTTGGCTTCAGTTAAAATATGCAAAGCCTTCCTAAAAGGCGTGTTCCTCTTAAAGCCTCCCATTAAACCGGCTATGCCTCCATGGGATCTTACCCTGGTATTACAAGCATTAACAAGACCACCTTTCGAACCTGCGGCCTCTGTGCCCTTAAAGTTCTTATCTTGGAAGACAGCCTTCTTGGTAGTAATTACCTCTGCCAAGAGGGTATCAGAGCTACAAGCCTTGTGCATTAAGTATCCATACCTTATTTTTCACAAAGATAGGGTTGCCCTCAGGACTAATCCTTCCTTTCTTCCTAAGGTGGCCACAGAATCTAACATTAATCAATCTATTAACCTCCCTGTTTTCTTTCCTAGCTTCCAAAACAAAGGTGAATACACATTGCACAAATTGGATGTACACAGGCAACTGCGTTTTTACTTGCACAGGACTAAAGATTTCCGCAAGTCAGACCAGTTGTTTGTTTCTTATGCTAAATCAGCCATGGGCAAACCAATTTCTAAGGTGACAGTAGCGAATTGGATTTCTCAATGTATCAGACAGGCATACATTTCAATTGGGAGACCAGCTCCGGTTGCCATCCGGGCACACACTACCAGGTCTGTGGCTACCTCAACAGCGTTTTGGTCTAGAGTTCCAGTTGACGATATTTGTTCAGTGGCTACCTGGTCCTCTTCCCATATGTTCATTTATCATTACAAACTGGACATGATCTCCAGAAGTAGGGCTTCCTTTGGCTCCACGGTGCTTCGGAATATCCTTCCGTAGGGACCACCCAGGGCCTTTAGGTAAGCTGGGGACTCTGTCCCACAGGTTGCAGATCAAATGAAGTAACTACTTCAGATATAGAAGTTATATACTCACCATAATGTTCCATCTGAGTAGATACTTCATTTGTCTGCAACCGACCCTCCCTGCCATCCCCCGAACCTCGGTAAAATATTGTTCTGTGGAGAATTCTCTCCGTCTTTAGCTTATAGGGCAAAATAACCGATCTGAGGTAATGTGGTTGGTAGCAAGGGATTATGGGTAGGGGGGAGGAGCTAGGAGCTTGGATCTTGAAGCTTGGAAAGCTGCCGGTCGGATCCGAGGTCGGATCCGAATCCCACAGGTTGCAGACAAATGAAGTATCTACTCAGATGGAACGTTATGGTGAGTACATAACTTCTATTTCTGTTCAATAACCCTTTTATTTGCTGTGTCATATTAATGTACTGCACTGCAAATTATATATCATCATCATATGAACTGACAAGCTTGTATTTGTCTTGCCTCTTTGGACTGGTTTATAGCTGAAAAAGGGTCCTTTGATTAGTTCACTCACACTGTTAGCAAATGCAAATAAATATCACAGTGCATGGACATCTTGATACAAAAGCAGCAGTCCTTACTATATTTTAACCTTGTGATCCTAAGGTTGACAATGTGTGTCATTTATCACTCATTCCATCTAGACACATGTCACAGAACATGCTATGTATAATAAGTGAGACAAGGAGGCCATAACACAAGGAAATCTTACCTAGGAAAGTGGAAGAGATTCTCCATATGGCTCATTCTTAGAGACTAGAACCATAATTCATCCAGAGCATCTCTGGTTATCAGCCACCCATCAGACTTTTACAAGTCAAGATTATCTTATGCCGCTTTGATGGTACATGTATTGACCATCTCAGCTTGCCTGCTTTTAGAACCTTCTTTATACTTTTACTTTGCCAGTCAAGCAGTTCCTAAAGGGAGGTACTAGATCTTAGACCATGCAAAAGAAAAAATACACCACCTCAACTGTGTATTAGAGAAACTGCACTCCTTGCACCTACTGCTTCAGTTCCCTTGAAATGCTCCTTTGTGAGAGACTGTTTTTGGTTTTAAAGCTGTAAGCCTCAATGTGTTCCATGACAGTCACTGTGTAACAACCCTACCTTCATATAGCTGGCCTTTAGATATCTATGACCTAGGCAGCTGCCTAGGTTGCCACTTGACTAGAAGCACTTTACCAGCTTTTCTCCACTTAAACTCAGGCTGATCCTGTAATTTGGCATTGTTTGATCAGTGTTCTATCTGGTAAACAAAGTTAAATAAATAAAATAATTGGTGCCCCAATGAAAGCCACCATGGCATCTAAGGTAAGTAATGCAAACTGCCTAGTTTCTGGACTTTCTGCTCAAATTTAGATATCACGATCTAGAGAATGTATCAGAGCCACAAATGTTCTGCAGTCTATTGTCTGGGTTGTGGTGAGTGAGTATGAGCAGAATTCCCAGAAACTGAACAGTGGAGAATAATGCAGATGGCATTGGGAGTACGTAACTGTGTGTTGGGACCCTGAGGGTTTACAAGAGAATACAGTGGTTGGGTACACTTCAGGCAAAACAGACTTATTTTGTAAGCTGGTATTTTTCTCAAACCTTGCAGGTAAATTGATATAGACAGGTTTTCATACCTTTCAACCTTTTAGTTCATCCATCAGGACAAAGACAAAAAATAATGGAGACAAAAGTACAAATTCAGGTACAGGTCATACATATTGCTGTTATATGTTTAGAACATTGCTAGAGTAACGGGCTCTGCATTATCATGCATTTTCTAAAGCATATGAAGTCAAACTCTGATGTCTGTCCTTATTCAGTGGCTATAGTTCGCAAAGTCTCCACCGTAAAAAAAAAAATCCAAATATTTTGCATGAAACAGACCAAGACGAGGCAAAATCATGGACATTTTGCAAAATTAGGGACATGAGACCTATGTGGGTATTGCTCAATTATGAACCAGGTTATAATATTTTTTATTGTAACTAGCTTACTACACACACAGCTGAATCTTTTTTAATTTATTTATTGCAGTCAGACATTTGAGGTGTACACTAAGTCCCTATAGTGTCTGTGTACAGGGGCAGTATGTTGATGAAAGTTGACTTACCCTGGCGTCATTTTCTTAATTTAATCAGTCATTATTTTAGCTTTGCGTGGCTCTATGTATTTGTGTGAAGCAAGCAGAAACACATTACTGTGAATGGCTACAGTACGTTTGTGTGAAAAAGAGTGGAAAGAAATTACTGCAGCCTATTTTTAAATTCTAGTCAAACATGGCATACACAGAGTGGCTATAACTGCTGGATATGGGGAAGGCTATCTGTGTATGAAAGTAACTCACTGCTCTTCTTTGCTAAGGTTAAACAGTCTGAGTTGGCTTTGCAGAATTGGAGTGCATTTTTGCTGATGTTTGAAATAAGTATGAAATGCATAACTTTGACTATTTGTATGCAATCAGGCATCTGAGCAGTCAACAAAGTGACTATAATAGCTGGGTGCGGGGGCTGTGAGTAGCCGAAAATTACCCTGCTGTCATGTTTTAAGTTAAAGTCTTGGTTTGCAGAATTAAGTTGCATTTGTGCGATCCAAGCTGGAATGTTTTGCTGTAGAAGATTTTTAAATCACAGACATTTGAGCTATATACAGTCAATAAAGTGGCTGTGATTTATGAGTATAGGTGCCATCTGTGCATGAAAATTATTTAATTCTGCTGCCATTTCATCAGATTAAATGCTCACTGAACTGGCTTGGCAGGAGTATTGTCAATTTATTCTGGTTGCTAAGATCAGTGTAAAAGGATAGCTGCTTTGGCTGTGTATTTGGGTGTAGCACTATATCTGAGAGTAACAGGTAAGCCACAGTTTCTTTCACTTATCACATTTAGACATCATCATTATATAGAATAAAAGTGGCAGTGTTTTGACAGCTTGGGCAAACTGTATGTGAAATCATTTGATTATTGACATAGTACAGCGAATGGTGGATGATATATCACTGCACTTGGTCCTTCGGTTGAGTACTTGGCTGCATTTCCATCTGTGTGGAGGTGGCATTTTCACCTTTCCTCTAGGTTTTATGCAATGATCTAGTGTTTTACACAATCCAAATTTTATTCCATAGATGAACTGGCATTTCTTTAGTTTACTTGTAGATACACACCTACTGCATACTTATCTTTCTTGTGATAGTGTGATAGACCTGACTTGTAAAACATTGTAATAGTATGTGTCTGACAACTTGTGGAAAATACTACTCATTTTATATGTGGTCACACAGAGTGCTAGGGGCATATGGATAGTAGCTATCAGATTTATATATATATATATATATATATATATATATATATATATATATATATATATATATATATACATATACACACACACAGCATACTTCCTTATTCCTACAACCAAAAAACTACTTAAGCCCACCCTACTATGCGGCATACACAGAAGGTTGCTATATCCTGTATATCCTGTCTAGGTGCATTATCTAGGAGCAACAAGTTTGGAATACCATACTGTGGTAATTATTTTTTCACTTTCCACATGAATATTCGCCATGTATACAGGTGGCTATCTTTGGGAGTAGGGGTAAGGCGATATGCCACTGCAGTAGCTCACCTCATTAATTCTGTGTGTACAGGAATATCACTGAACAAGGTAAGGGGTTCAAATCCTCTTAGAGTTGCTATTTAGTTGGGTTGCATGGCTAAGCTTATAAAGACCCTTGTCATTAGCCTAGTATAAACCCATGAACCTCTATACATGTACATATATCTATATCTAATCTATAGCATCCACAAATTGAAAGATATTGTTGAGACTATTTTTCTTTTAGTGTTGTCCCAGATTAAGAATAGAGGGGTACATATAGGGTGGCTGCCTTTTGGGAGTAGAGGTGAGGTGGGACACTGTGCTTATGTATGACAGCAACAATTTAAAATGCACAGCTGCAGCAATTTCTTCTTTTCCTTTAATCAAATTTAAGAGCAGAGTGGCACAAAGAAGATGACTTGTATTTTTTGGTGGGGGGTGTAGAGAGGCAGGCAATATTCCCCAATTGGGATATCTATCTTTTCAAACATTTGTTTATCAAGAATAAGAATTGAATTTCATTCTTTACTCATGAGATTTTATTAGGCCGTAATTGTCAGAAGGTTAGAAAAAAAGCTGGAAAAAAGCACCTCAGAGCATGTAGAACCTTATAGCTTCTGAAGGTCTAGTGACCTCCAGACGTCTTGCTTAATTCAACTCTTTCCTTTACTCCATGGTTACTATATTGGAATTTTGGTAATTGATGATTTTTTTGAAAGGATGGAGTATAAAAGCTGAAGGGTAAAATAAAGACAGGAAATTAATTTCTTTTCTCATTCATGATATTTTTCAGGCCATCACTGGATAAAATGTACATACTTGGACTTCCAAGATGGTTGTACACTGTGCAACAAGTTGCCAGTGTAACTGTCTGGGTAAAAGTTCAGTCACTGGCTATTATTTACACTGCCTGGATGCTAACAAATAAGATAGTTGGAAAACAAGAGATTAAATTAACCAGAAAAGGAGAAAGCTCTGTTTGGAGTGAATCATGCAGGTGTTCAGCAAAAAGCAGTTCATTTTTTAGTTACATGAGATAGCTTCCAGTAATATAGAGAAAATGTAACCCATTCAAAGATGTTCAAAATAAATGAAACACTGAAGGTATGTATCAACACAAATAAAAGGCTGGTAAAAATAAAAGAAGCTTCAACTAGCTATTCAGATGAGCTGAAAAAAAGTGTAAAAATCAGAAGCCAGAATTAAGAAAAAGGGGGCTAACCATGAGGATTCTCAAGAAGAGTTGTTTCGGAAAAGTAGTAGACCACACACACACACACGCACACACACACACACACACACACACACACACACACACACACACACACACACACACAAAACCTGTGATTTTCTGCTGTGCCAAAGAAATTGGAATGAACAGTACTGTAGTATTTTTATGAAAGTACAAATAAGTAACTGAACTGTTCCAGAGCAATTTTTTGTTGATTGAGAGGGCACATAATAAGTATGGAGATAAGAGTGTTTGTGGAAAATGATTATTCACTGTACACCTGAGATAAGCACATTTATTCCAACAATCAAGGAACATCAAGATACAGGTGTGTGATTCAAGCTGCTCTAACCAGCAGTCTTAATATTTTACAGGAATATCAAAAGCATTTTTTATGTAGAAAGTGCTAAGAATGAAATTAAAAAGTTTATCCAGCAAATAGTGAGACAGCAAGAAGAAGGGGACTGCCACTTA
The DNA here is from genome assembly GCF_019279795.1 of Protopterus annectens. Taxonomy (NCBI): domain Eukaryota; kingdom Metazoa; phylum Chordata; order Ceratodontiformes; family Protopteridae; genus Protopterus; species Protopterus annectens. The sequence continues at coordinate 699,330,725 of NC_056727.1, read as the reverse complement.
TTCTTCTGACAACAAAACTAGTAGAGAGACTTTGTCAGTGAAAACAGTTCGTGTTCCAAAGGAAAGAGAGAAAAAAAGCACAGGAGTTAACTAGAAAAATAGTGAGTACCTTGGACTTTAACCAGAGTCTGGTGATGAGAGGTGGAGATACAACACTAAAATTAGTGAATAACTGAGAAACTATAAAATGTCATATTTATAAAATATGGCTTTGCAAGAAAAAGTGGCTGAAAAAGACTGGCATTTTGTTGATTATATCAAACTCATGAGTAGAATTTAAAGCTGATGCCACACTTTGTCATTAATGTTTAGAAGAACACTAAAGAAGTAATTGTAAGTAAAACAATTTTGTTCTTATTACTATTTGTCTAAACGTATGATGTAAATTACATGTTACATTCTTATATTCTAAAATTGTAAATCAGTATATAGTATTTAGACGTGTGTTTCAAATGTTTATGCATGTGTTAAAGATATTAAAGTAAACAAGTATGTTTTCTTATAAAATATGTAGGTTTTACACCAACAACATAAGGAAGGTTTTTCAAAAGCAAATTTGTTAATATAATATGTTCTTGGGCTGCTGTGGTGAGGTGTGGGGTTTAAAAACTGTACTGCTTATACTATATGTAGAATTAAGATCATTTCCTTTCTTTTTGCAAGGGTGAATGTCTGGATTGGTGTCCTTGGCTTGAGGTATGGAGAGTTTCTTTCCTATTTTTTTTTTTTTTTTTTTTTAAGTAAAAAAAAAATCATGAAAGAAGTCATCTGAATGATTTTGGGAGGCCAGTACTGGAGGGAAATGGGGTGAGACTTGGGAAGTGCAGTGGAAGTGGCACTGGGAGCTTTCATTGGGGTCCTTTTCTTAGGGCTTTATTTTGCCTGTGGTCAGCCATCTACCTTCATTAGCAAAGTGGTCAGAACATTCACCTCCTAGTGTAAGAAGTTTGCATGCTTTGGATTTGCAAGGACAGGTCAGATTCTGAAGGGACAGAAATAATGAAATTACAAAATCAGATTGGCTATTTGTCTCCATTGCAATTTGAAAGCAGAATGAGAGGAGAAATCTGGTCTGATGTTGTCATTCTTCAGTCATTCTCATTTACTGGGACTTGGTTATGATCCACTGACCTGGTTCATCTGTTGTACAGCTTGCACCAGCCAAAAAAGAATTCTTGAGCTGAGACTCCATCCACAATACCCCTCTCTGAATTACCTCAGATTTTGTTTGCCACTCTGATAGCAAATTGCGTCAGCCAATACTCTCCAGCTAAGTAAATTTTTTTTATTTAAACTCTCTTCTTTAACTATTGTTATTATTGTAATTTATTCTTCTTGTACCCTTTGCAGTGACTGATTTCTCTACCCTTAAGACCTCATGGTATCTTTGTTACCATTGTTGGTATTTCTTCCCTTTTTTACTAGTATTGGTAGAAATTTCATCCTTCTTTGACTGCAGTTGTGTGTGTGTGTTCATTTTGTCTGTGACCCACATACCAGTTATCGACAAAATGGCAGAAAAGCAAAAGGGCACTTCTGGGTTTAAACAGTGCCAAGAATGTGGCTGAAAAATGCCCAATTCAGATAGGCATCTTTCTTGCATATATTGTTTGTGTGCTCCCCATATGGATCAAGACTGTGAGAAATGCCAGTGCTTTAGGAACAGGGCCTTGGTAGAGAGGCATAATTGATTTTTAAAGGAATACAAAAATTGTCCTTTGAAGAGGCATTGTCCAAGATAGATTCCTCTAAATCTGACCATAGCAAAAAGATAACTCCGTGCAAGCATCCCCAGAGGCACTGGTGGCTAAGAAACACAAGTCCTCATTTCCATCTGTCTCCTCAAAACTGAAGAGTAAGGTCATGAAGTTAACGGAACAAGTACCTTTGGCACTGGCTTCTATTTCTACAGCACCATAGGTGCTGGCATCTGCACCAGTTTCCTTGGTTTTCCAGTCAGTGCCGGCTTTACCATCTGCACCACAGTAGACTCTACCCACACCTTTAATGCAGAAGTCTGAAGTCATACATGTTCCCAGTACAAGTTACTCCCCTTCCATAGACCCCTTTGCAGGTCAACTACCCTCTCCCTTTTAGGAAAGGCCATAATCTCCCTCGGGGTTGTCTGTTCGATCTTCCAGGAGTCTGTCCGAGGTAGACATTGTGAGGTTGGTGGATCAGCTTTTAGTGTTCAAGGTCTTCCTGCCCCTTCACAGCCATGTCTCCATTCTGGAGTTGAGGCATATTCTCTCAAGACTCCTCCATATTTTCCTCCTCTAACCTCCTTGGGAGGCCTAGAGCCTACCATTTTGATCTCCCGGGTTCCAGCTGTCCTGGTGCCATTAGGCACCCCTCTTCAATTCCAGGAACTGCTTTGACATTTTTGGTTCCCTTGGAACCAATAGATTCCCAGGGCTGTGGCTCGGCTGTTAGTTCCAAGGGTTTCAGATTGGCTCCTGTTTGTTGTTCAGAGTTGTCCTTAACTTTGGGAATGCTGACAGTTGTGGGCTCTACCCTGGCTCCTGTTTCAGAGGGCAGTCTCTCTGAGTGGGGTGTGACCTCAGTTCCAAGTTTGTCCTTCTCTGCTCCAAGCTCCCATCCCTCTTCAGGAGGGCCTGCATTCCAAGTCATAGAGAGTGCATTAACCTCTACAGGCTCCCAGCTGGCCTCTTCTGTATAGGGCTGTCATATGTCAGTACCTTTTGGTCCAGAGCTGCCACCATCCTCCATGTTGGAACAGCAAGCGCCAAAGCTGCAATTACCCCTGTACAGGGCCCCTCTTCAGAGTCTTCCTCAGTGATTCCCACTGAGGAACCACCCTGAAAGAAGTGCAAGAGGAAGCATTTAGATTCCCCGGAAAAATCTGTCACTGAAGACACAGACTTCGATGATGGTGATGGTTCCCCTTGGTTACCCCCTGAAGATGTCTCCTTTGAAGACATCCTAGAGATCCTCAGACAGAGGAAGTAACTGGAAGCCCAAAGAGACAACCTCTAAGGAATCTGTGTACTTGCAAGCCTTTGGTGCTCACCCATCTACATCCTGGGTGATCCAGCCCACTAACGATCTCATTAAATTGATTGCACAGTGGGTGTGGAAGGCCCCTGATTCCATACAGCCAATTCCCTGGAGACCATATAAAGTCTTATCAGCCCGTGAAGATCACCAGTATTGGGCCAAGGGTTTAGCAGTAGTTGTCATGGTGGTGGTGGTGGCCACCAAAAAAGAACTCACCTATGAGAATCCCACTGTCCACCCACTTAACAGAGAGTCCTGGACGATGGACAAATTTTGAAAGTGAGTCTGTGCTTCATCAACCTTTGCTCTAAGTTCCTTGAGTTTCATGGCACATTTTACTAGAGGAATCTGATTAAGGAGTTATCCGATACCCTCACTGGAGCAGTGCCTGATGAGGTGCAGGACAAAGTTGCCTCTCAGCTAGCCACCCTGGAGTCTATATCGAACTCGTCCATGCAGCTCATTGCACATGCAGCTGAAGGGACGACCAGAGTAGCGAGTTCAGTTGTTACCATAAGGCGTCACACCTGGATGCATCTGTATGAGTTTGCAGAGCCCTTTAAGTCTTCCTTCATTAATGCTCCTTTTGACAGAGCATTTTTATTTGGCCCCAAAGTCAAGGACACACTGGCCGGGTGCAAAAAAGATGGAAAGACCCTTTCTACTGGAGACATCCATTTTCCAATTCCTCATCAGTCCTACTCCAGGAATCACATGAGTGGAAAGATGTGGTTCAAGAAGTTCCAAGGGCCTTTCCAGGACACACATGGTGATAGCTCCCCTCTAGGCGGAGGGGGGGAACTCTAATGGAAGATGCCAACCCTGCAGCAAAGGTGGTCTGCAAAACCAGGGTTCCAGAGACTCCTTCTCTGGATAACCCTACTAGCGCTCCTGAAAGGAGGCCTGATTGCTTACCTTTGGAAGCAGTTGGGGGAATACTTAAGCTGCACTCCACAGCCTGGCGACAAGTAACTGTGCAGAAGATTATTACCAGAGGTTACCATATCCCTTTTATTCTTTTTCCAAGATCACAAAGAAAAATCCCCAATGTTCCACCCAGTCAGAGGAACCAAGCAGCTGTGGAGATTCAAAAGCTGCTAGAAAAAGAAGTCATCCAAGAAGTCCTGCCAGATCATATAGGATCCAGATTTTACTCAAGGTTCTTTTTAATGCCAAAAAAAGACAGAAGACTGGAGACCAATATTGGACCTCAGCCTTCTGAGCAACTTTGTTCAGCAAATGAAATTCCGGATGGTCACGGTTCAGTCTGTATTTCCCTTTCTGGAGGAAAACAATTGGATGTGCTCTATAGACCTTCAGGACACATATTATCACATAAAAATGGACAAACACTCCAGAATGTATCTCTGCTTTTGGCTAGGGGACAGTCATTTTCATTTCAGAGTGCTGCCCTTTGGTCTCACCACAGCCCCAAGGGTGTTCACCAAATGCATGGCAGCAGTCACGGCTCATGTGAGACTACACAGATTCCAGGTGTTTCCTTATTTAGATGACTAGCTCCACACCGCCTCCACTAGGCATCTACTGTTTCACACCACAAACTTCATTCTAAACCTATTCAGTTGCTTGGACATCGCAGTCAACAGAGAAAAATGCCAGCTGATTCACACACAAGACCAGGAGTTCATAGGAGCTTGTCTCAACACATTCTCTTGTGTAGCTTCTCTCCCTCTTCACAGACTACAAAAGATAAGGTCTCAAGTACAATTGATTATATCCAAAGACAAAGTCCCTACTCTTCTTGTCCTCCAAGCTTTGTGATCCATGGCAGTGGCCATCACCTCAGTACCTCTGGCAAGATTTCACATGAGGCTACTTTAGTGGCTGTTGGCTTCACAATGGCCCATCCTAACACATCCAATGACCTACCCCATTCTAATTTGTTCCAAAAAGGATTTATCCTAGTCGATGCAGTCAGAGGAAATTCTGCTGGGGCATCCCTTTATTCCTCCTCAGCCCAAGAGCATAGTGACCATGGATGCTTCCTAGACCAGGTAGGGGGTCCATTATCTGGGAAGAACAGTCCAAGGCACTTGTTCTCTGCAAGAGGTCAATTTGCATATCAATGTCCTGGAATTGAGGGCAGTGCTCTTGGCATTGCAAGCCTTCCATTCTGCCCTCCCTCCGGGGATAGTTGCAGTTCAATCAGAAAACATGTCAGTTGTATGACACATAAGCAAACAGGGTGGAACCAGATCTTACCCCCTGTGCTGGGAAGCTCTGAGTGTGGCAGTGGGTGATATCCTCCAACTGCTTTCTTGTGGCAGTGCATATCCCGAGGATCTCCAACGTGATAACGGACAAACTGAGCAGATGCATTCTCTTGCCTCACAAGTGGTCTCATAATCCCATAGTGGTGAAGGAAATTTTTCATTGATGGGGCCAGCCTTGCTACGACCTCTCTGCTTCCCCAATGAACAACAAATGCAGCAGATATTTTGCTCTAATCTTCCCTCGGGGGGAGTCCTCAAGCGATGCTATTCTTCTCAATTAGCCCTCTGGTCTCCTTTCCCCTATTTCCCCTCATTCCCCTCTTCCTGAGGGAGGCCCAAAGGTTGAGAAGCAAAGTGATCCTCATTGCACCCTTTTAGCCTCAGCAAGTCTGGTTCCCCTTTCTTTGGCCTCACCTAATTCAGCATCCATGGATTCTGGACCCACTTCAGACCTGCTGTCTCACCTGCAGGAACTGGTGCACCCCAGCCTTCATGCACTCAAGCTGACAGTTTGGTTCCTCCAATTCCATTAGTTGACAGGCAAAATAACAAGTTCCCCAGTACAAATAATTCTGCTGGTTTCTCCTAGACCATACCAGGAAACTCTCTTAGCAAATGGACGAGATTCTGTATTTGGGCCTGTAAGAATAAATTAGACCCCCATTTGGAGCCTGTTCAGAAAGTTTTAGAATTTGTAACTTCCCTTTTTGATCAAGGAGCTTCTGCTTCCACCATTAAGGTTCAGTTAGTGTCCCTTTCTCACTTTTACAATGGCTACGATAACCATTCCTTAATATGCCATCACTTATGCAGTCTTCAGTGCCTTACGTCTAAAGCCCCCATTCAATGATCCCATAGCCCCATGGGATTTGACCTTGGTCTTGCAGTCTTTAGTACTTCCACCCTTTGAACCAGCAGTAACTCGCCATCCTAAATTTCTCTCATGGAAAATCTTTTTCTAGTGGCCATTACTTCTGCCAGGAGAGTTACTGAAATTCAGGTATTATGTGCAAAGCCCCAACATCTGATTTTTCATAATGATAGTGTTTCGTTGAGGACCAACCCTTCCTTTCTTCCTAAGGTGGTCTCAGAATCTAATATTAACCAAATGATTGATTTTGATTTGCCCATTTTCTTCTCCAGCTTTTTCAGTAAAGGTGAATATTGCTTGCATTTACCGGATGGTCATAGAGAATTACATTTTTACCTCTACAGAACTAGAGTCTCTCAAAAATTGGACCAATTATTTGATCTGAAGTAGGATATTCATTTGTCTGCAACCTGTGGGTTATGGATCCGATATCGGATCCGAACCGGCATAGTTTTCCAGCTATGGATCCAAGCTCTCAGCTCCTCCCCTCACCCATAATGCCCTGCTCTACCCTCATGACCCCAGATCTTGTTTGCCGCGCTGGTAACTAGATGTGGATTTCATAGCTCTCAGCTAAGTGGATTTTTCTTGTTAAAAAATAGAGAATTTTTTCCTTCTTTAACAATTTTTGTGTGAAAGTTGTAGGTTTCCTATTATTATTGACTGTTTTTAGTTTAATTTAATTTTCAGTAGTAATTTTATTCCCTCCCCTCGCTGGTACGTAGAGTGTGTGTGAGGCCTGTGTGCTTCTTTATTGTTTAAGTTACTTTCTGTAACTTTAGGTTAAAGTTAGAGACTATGGCTGAACAGCCTAAGTCCATATTTTCTAAATGCTCGAGTGTGGCCATAAGCTCTCACCGCTGATGGCCACACTCGGTGTGTTAAGTGTCTTGGGGTTGAACACCTCACATCTGGTTGTTCCATTTGTGCAGGGTTCAACCCCAGGGCACTGAGGGAGCGGAGGTCCAAGCTGGTCTTGGCGGGTCTTTTACCGCCGGACTCGGCTCCGACCTCCGCTCCTTCGGGGACTCCTGCGGCTGCAGTTGTTCCCCCTGTGGCACCCCCTCCTGCTCCTGGGACTCAAACTCCCGCTTCAGGACAGGAGAGGGATGCATCTAAAGGACGGAGGAGAAGCACCACAAGCGGCGGGCCGAGACCTCTGTTTCGGCCCCGCCAGCCAAGCGGGCTTCTCCCCCGGCTTCCTTGTCGGTGCGGTCTCCTCCTTCTCGGCTCCGGTCACCTGTGTGCTTCTCACCGGGTCCTGAGGAGGAGGAGACCCGATCTCCGTCGAGGCTATCGAGGAGGCATTCCAGGCCTACCTCGGTAGCCTCGTCGAGATCTACCCATAGCCTTTCGGATGCTGATCCGGACCGGATGATGAGAAGGTTCATCCAGGCCCAGATGCAGATGGGAGTGCTCTTGCCTCCCCCCCCTCCGGGGGGAGCTCAACACCCTTTTTTAAGCCTATTGCTCCTTCTCCGACCCGCTACCCGGGTTCGGAGCAACTGGAGCCGAGCAGCTTCGGAGCCGGGGGGAGGTCGGAGCCGATAGTACTTGGTACTTCGGATCCGACCATGCCCTCGAGTGCGTCGGATCCGATCTCTCGGAGCCTGGATCCGAGCTTCGGATCCGGGGGGATCAGTGCTCCTTCGGCGCCGTCTGTGTCGGGGCGCACTGTCCCTTCGGATCCGAGTGCTTCGGCGCCGGCTCCGATCCACTCTTCGGATCCGAGGGGGAGCCGATTGTCGGATCCTTTGGTCGAGGTCGGCTCCCCTTCGGCTTTTGATGTAGTGGAGAGGGCTCTGTTGAGGGTCTCCGGACCCCCGGCACTTGCTTCGGCTCCGTCCCGCGCTCCCTCTGCACTGGGCCAGGCTTCCACCATCCGGCCCCTGGGACAGCCCGTTTCTGTGCCCCAAGTTGCTCCCATGGAGCAAATTGATGCTTGCGAGGACTCCTCTGACAGCCCCCCAGAGGAGGCTCCTCGCAAGCATACGCAAAGGAGGCACATTGACTTCCCTGAGTCTCTCACTGAAGACACGGACTTGGAGGAAGGGGAAGGCTCCCCACGGTCACCCCCCGAGGATGTCTCCTTCGGAGACATCATGGAAATGCTCCGTATTAGGGGGGGGTGGTCTGCCCCCAAGTCTTCCTCGGACGAGTCCGTGTTCTTGGAGGCATTCGAAATGGGCCCGTCTACCTCTTGGGTGTCCCCCCTGCCGACCCCCTGGTGGACCTTATTACCACCAGGGCGTGGAAGGAACCGGACACCGTGGAGCCAATTCCCAAAAGACCTGATAGAATCCTTAGCCCGCCTTCTGACAGGACCCATTGGAGTAAGGGGCCTCCTGTAGATGCCATGTTGATGGCGGCGGCCACAAAGAGGGAACTGGCTCAGGAGAGTCCTCAGTCCACCCACCGAGCAAGGAGTCTCGGATGATGGACCGCTTGGGGAAGCGGATGTTCAGTTCGGCGACCTTCTCGGTAAGGGCGCTGAACTATTTGGCACATGTTATTCGGATGCAGCGAGACCTTATTAAGGAGTACGCTGCATCCCCCCCTGAGTCCATTTCGGAGGAGGACAGAGCTCTGCACTCCACCAAAATGGCCACTCTTAGGTCAGTCACAAATACTTCTATGCGGCTACTCTCCCATGCTACGGAGGGCGCCGCTAGAGCTGCGGGACAGGACTGGTCACTAGACGTCAGGCCTGGCTCCGCCACTCGATTTTTCTGAGCCCTTCAAGGCGTCTTGCGACGCCCTTTGATGGTTCTGCTCTGTTTGGCAAGACCGTTCGAGGCGTTGACCCAGAGCGAGAAGGACGGCAGACGCTGTCTGCCGTCGGAATCCGCTTCTCTGCACCCCAGAGGCCCTATTCTAGGAACCAAAAGGGTCAGAAGAAGATGTGGTTCCGGAAGTCGCAGCAGTCCCAGCCTGCTCCGGACAACCAGTCCTTCCGTGGCAGAGGAGGACAGGGAGGACGCCGCCCTAGAGGCAGAGGGGCTCCCAGAAACTTCGGGTCCAGGGAACCTTTCTCTGAACGGCCCGCAGCAAGCCTGAGGGGTTGCCCGACTGCTCTCCTCTGGAGGCAGTCGGGGACGTTCGGGCACCTAGCGGCATGGGAGTCCATAACATCGGACCGCTGGGTTCTCCAAATCATATCCAGGGGATATCGCATTCCTTTCCTTCACCTTCCAAAGTTGAAGTCCCTCCCAGACGTACCACCCGGTCAAAGGGAGGCCGCTTTGGCAGAAATTGGCCATCTGCTAGAGAAAAGAGCCATCCAGCCCGTTCCCCCAGACCAGATCGGATCAGGGTTCTACTCCAGGTTCTTTTAGTGCCAAAAGACGGGGAACTAAGACCAATCCTAGACCTCTCTCTCTTGAACCTGGCAGTCCCCAAAGAAAAATTCGAATGGTCACTCTACAATCTATTCTCCCCCTTCTGGGAGAAGGCCACTGGATGTGCTCGATAGATCTCAAGGCCGCGTACTACCACATCCTAATGGACAGGCGCTCCAGGAGGTTTCTCCGCTTCCGGCTGGGAGCCAGTCACTACCAGTTCCGGGTCCTTCCCTTTGGTCTCACCACAGCCCCCAGGGTGTTTACCAAAGTACTAGCAGTGGTAGCGGCCCACCTGAGGCTTCAGGGGGTGCAGGTCTTTCCCTACCTGGACGACTGGCTCCTTACCGCCCCAACAAGGCATCTACTTCTCTCAGCGCGAGACTCCTTTCTCCATCTTGCTCCATTTCTGGGCATCACAATAAATACAAAAAAGTCCAACCTGGCACCCACTCAGCTCTTAGATTTCATAGGGGCCAGACTAGACACAAGGAGTTTACGAGCCTTCCTCACTGCGGACAGAGTTCTAAATCTGCAGCTCCAGGTGCGGGCCATTCTCCATTCATGTTCTGTTCCAGCGGAGTTGGTCCTGAGGGCTCTAGGGTCCATGGCTTCGTCGATAGCACTTCTTCCTCTTGCCAGGCTCAATATGCATTCTACAGTGGACGCTCTTAGTACAGTGGTCATACCTTGCTCTCCCCATGCATCATCCCATAGCGATCAGCAAGGCTTGCAAGCGGTCCCTCTTGTGGTGGCTCCACTCCCGGATCTCCACGAGGGTCGCCCATTTTGTGCTTCTCCCCTCTCGCCACGGTGACCACGGACGCCTCCGCCTCGGGTGGGGGCACTTTGGCCGGACAGTCCAAGGCACGTGGAGCGATTCAGAGACCTTACTGCATATCAATGTTCTAGAGATGAGAGCAGTGCTCTTAGCGTTGCTAGCACTTCAGGACTTTCTTCCCTTGGGAACAATTGCGATTCAATCGGACAATATGTCTGTTGTCTGGTACATCAACAAGCAAGGGGAACAAGGTCTTACCCTCTTTGTCGAGAGGCCATGAGAGTTTGGGAATGGGCAATCTCCACCAATCGCTTTCTCATAGCAACGCACATTCCGGTCGGTCCAACATCCTAGCGGACAAGCTCAGTCGCACCATTCTGACCCCTTACGAGTGGTCTCTCAATTGTCAAGTAGCGGAACGCATATTCGCACGGTGGGGAACCCCTTCATGCGATCTTTTTGCTTCTCCCTCAAACACCAAGTGCGACAGTTTTTTCGCTCTAATACCTCCTCCCGGAGGTACCCCAAGAGACGCTCTGGTGCATGCTTGGCCACCCGGTCTTCTGTATGCCTATCCACCCTTGCCTCTGATGCTGCAAGTTCTTCAGAAAGCCTCTCGGGTGGGTTGCAGAATGATTCTCATTGCTCCATTCTGGCCTCGACAGATCTGGTTCCCCTTCCTAAGGTCTCACTCGGTGAATCCTCCTTGGATTCTAGATCCCATTCCGGATCTGATATCCCATCCATCCTACATTCCTCCTCCGAACCTGGACAACCTGAAGCTGACCACTTGGCTGCTCCAGTTCCACTCTTGATAAGGACTCCCGGTATTTCTTCTCCGGTAAAGGCTATTTTGGTGGCGGCTCATAAACGATCCACTAGAAGGGTTTACCGAAGCAAATGGAAACGTTTCTCTGTGTGGGCGGAGCGGCAAGGCCTAGATCCCTTCACGGTTCCTCTCCCTGTAGTGCTTGATTTTCTAACCTCTCTCTTTAATGATGGTGCCAGCAGTTCCACAGTCAAAGTTCAACTGGCGGCAATTTCTCACTATCACATTGGTCAAGAGTCTAATCCTCTTATGTCAGCCAAATTGTGCAAAACTTTTCTTAAGGGTACTTTCCTTCTCAGGCCCCCTATAAAGCAAGCAGTTCCTCCTTGGGACCTTTCTTTGGTCCTGCAGGCCTTGACCGCTCCCCCTTTCGAGCCCGCGGCTACAGTGGATCTCAAATTCTTGTCTTACAAGACAGCCTTTTTGGTAGCCATTACATCAGCCAAGAGAGTTTCTGAACTTCAAGCTTTATCAGCTAAACCTCCTTACTTGGTTTTTATCCGGACCGTGTCTCCCTCAGGACCAACCCGTCCTTCCTTCCTAAAATCGCTTCTGAAGCAAACATCAATCAATCCATTAACCTCCCTGTTTTCTTTCCTAAGTATGAAAACAAAGGTGAATATAGGCTACACTCACTAGATGTTCACAGGCAACTAAGATTTTATCTCAACAGGACAGCTGGTCATAGGCAATCCGACCAGCTGTTTATTTCCTTTGCAAAATTCAATTTGGGCAAGCCAATTTCTAAAGTTTCTCTGTCCCGCTGGATTTCACAGTGCATTTTATTGGCTTATCAAGCGTCAGGAAGGCCCGCACCGGAGGGTGTTCATGCCCATTCAACCCGGTCAGTATCTACCTCGGCAGCCTTCAAGGCTAGGATTCCTCTAGATGATATTTGTGCAGCAGCCACGTGGGCTTCATCTCATACATTTATTTCTCACTATAAGTTGGATCTTGCATCTAGGGGTAGAGCATCCTTTGGCTCCGGTGCTCCGGAATATCCTTCCATGATGGCCGCCCAAGATTCAGGTAGCTGGGGACTCTGTCCCACAGGTTGCAGACAAATGAATATCCTACTTCAGATTTAGAAGTTATGTACTCACCATAACGTTCCATCTGAGTAGGTGTATTCATTTGTCTGCAACCATCCCGCCCTCCTATCCCCCTGGCCTTTCAGTTTCCTGCATATGACTTGTTACCCTTTTGAGGGTATTGTTGCTTTGGCAAACTCGATCTGAGGTCATGAGGGTAGAGCAGGGCATTATGGGTGAGGGGAGGAGCTGAGAGCTTGGATCCATAGCTGGAAAACTATGCCGGTTCGGATCCGATATCGGATCCATAACCCACAGGTTGCAGACAAATGAATACACCTACTCAGATGGAACGTTATGGTGAGTACATAACTTCTAATTTCCTTTTCAGGCCCAACTCTAGGAAAATCTGTCTCAAAAGTTACCTTGTCAAGATGGCTAAGAGATTTTGTTGCCTTAATTTATAATCCTACCAACCACAAGTTATCTAAGCGTGTAAGAGTGCATTCTACTAGATCATTTGCCACGTCAGCTCTTTTTCATTCAAAAGCTTCCATGGACAAGATATGCACAGCTACAACATGGGCTACACCTCATACCTTTATCAGTCATTACAAATTGGATATGGTGTCCAGGGGAAAAGCATCCATTGTCTCTGTGGTTCTCAGGAATATCCTTCCATAGGACCACTCAGGAAATAAGTAGCTGGGGTCTCTGTCCCATTGGTCAAGAATGAATGAAGATTGACAACATCAGATAATGAAGTTATGTACTCACCATAACATTCAATTTTTGTCGATCTTCATTCATTCTTGACATCCCACCCTCCTTCCTCCTCCTGTAGATTTTGGGAGACAATAGGTTTGATCTTTGACATAGCCTATACTCTGTCTTGCTTTGGCTGCAAACTCCATCTTAGGTAATGGAGAGAGGGGCATTGTGAGTAGAGTCTTAACTCGAGTTTTTTTGGCTGGCGCGAGCTGTATAACAGCCGAGTCAGTTCCGAGGATTGGAACCGAGTCCCATTGGTCAAGAATGAATGAAAACATGGAACATTATGATGCGTACATAACTTAATTTCTTTGTAAACAAACTCTCAAAATATAAGCAACTATAAACCACCACGACCACTGAACAAAAAAGAATCCCAAATAGCCAGTATCCAAAACATTTAATACACTCTGATATCATAGCAAACTGCCTTCAAGGAGTGAAAACACCTACTCATACAAACACCTCCCTATATATACAAACTCAGTTACAACTAATTACATACAATTATAAAATTATTAAAATCAATTCATGAAAACCTCCAATTACATTCTAAATTCAACCCATAAACCCATATAGAAATAAAGTATTAAATTTAAAAATATACAGGGATTCTTTATACAATAGAATATTTTTTATATCCCCAGTTCTATGTTGGATACATTCCACCTTTTCTAATATAGTGGCTTTTAACCCTGTCAACTCCCCTCCATGCATATCCTTAAAATGTTCTGCCACTGAACCTTTTTTATTTTTAACAATATCCCTAACATGTTCCCTTAATCTTACTTTAAAGGACCTTTTGCTTTCTCCCACATAGAATTTATTACATGGGCATTTGAGGGCATAAACTATGCCTTCCCTTTCACAAATATAATGCCTTTGTACATTGACATTTCAATCATTTATACTTTTAAAACTCAAAACCACATATTCACACCCTTCACACTTTCCACATGCTTTTGTTCCATACTCAATAGGAATTTGTGCAAAATTAATAGAGTGGCCTATAAATCTACTTCTAACAAGAAAATTATTTATATTTCTAACTACTCTATAGGATATTTTAGGCATCTTATTAACCAATTGTGAAAAATCTTTCAAAGAAGTTAATAATTCTCAGTAATATTTGACTCATTCTACTATTTTAGAACTCAAGCAGCTATAGATAGTAACAAAATAAATGATTTTTTTTTATTTTCAATATCTTTCCTAAACTCATATTTGTTTTTTTGTTAACATATTGACTAATAAATCTACCCCAACAATTCTCCAACATTTCACAATCATATCCTTGAGTTCTAAACATATGAACAGTTTTAGTTAGCTCATCAGAAAAGTCTAACTCATTGTTACATAACCTGTACAATCATATAAATTCACCATATGGTAATGCCTGAATTGTATGCAGTGGATGACAACTTTCTGCTCTTAAATACAAATTCCCATCTAGACATTTCCAGTGTACAGATGTCCTATTGCTGAACTCACTAGTAATGTCCAAACTACATCTAAATATGACCCTTTCGTATCTATCTTTAAACCATCAAATTTAAGATGGAATCTATTTTGTTGCAATTCTTACACAAGTAATTCAACCTCATTCTCTCCACCTTCACAAAGGAAGATAAGGTTATCTATAAAATTCCTTCATGTATTGTTGAAGAAACTTGGATCGATAGATATATTCTGTCTCAAACAGACCCATACTTAAATGTGCATATACTGGTGCAAAAGCTGCTCCCGTTGCTGTTCCTTGTTTTTGATGAAAAAGCATCTGATCAAATTCAAAAAAATGATTTAACAGACAGAAATGCACTAATTCAATAACATATTCTGACGTTGGGCTATTGACCAAAAAAAAAGTCTAAGAGCCTCTATCCCAAAATTATGTTGGATGCCGGTATTAAAACTCTTGACATCTAACGTAACCCAATACATATTGGGCTTCCATTGGATATTTTTGATTTTTAAAAGAAAGTCAAAAACATCCTTAATGTATGAAGGAAGTGTGTGAACTTTAAAAGCCACTATATTAGAAAAGGTGGAGTGTATCCAACATGGAATTGGGGATATAAAAAATATTCTGTTGTATAAAGAATCCCTGTATATTTTGAAATTTAATACTTTCTAAATTCAACTCGTATGGAAATAATGTAATTGGAGGTTTTTCATTCATTGATTGATGTTAATAATTTTATAATTGTATGTAATTAGTTGTAATTGAGTTTGTTAGTATGAGTGTTTTTACTCCTTGAAGGCAGTTTGCCGAAACTCTCAAAATATCTTGCCCACTGTATTCATTTTTACTCTACCCTTCATGAAAAACTTGTGCCAGGCCATGCCAAGTCACATTTCACTAGAACCATATCTGCCACTACAGCATTCCTCTGTGGTTTCATACCCAATCAGTTTTAAAAGCAACTACCTGGTTATCTATCGACACCTTCTCTAAACATTAAAATTTAGATCCTGTGTCCAGAATCATGGCAGGTTTCCTATGCCTTTTCTTTAAGTTCTATTCTTAATAGGCAAATCGGGGCCCACCCACCCATTGGCTATTATGTTCTGTCAGTCCTCCCAGAAGTGATGAATGCAGCAGTAAATATTATGAAGACAGTGGTACATTTGTGTTAGAGGCTTTCCTTAACTGTAGATTTCTAGTATATTCACTGTTGCCATCCCTGCTCCATCCTGCCATCCACTCTGTTATCTTGCTCGAGTATTCTTGGATTGGGATGAGTATCCTGTTTGCCTTATTTCCTCCACCTTCTGTCTCAGTTTCCACTAGGTTTCCCCTTCTTATTCTGCTTAGACCTGGAGAGGCACATTAGACGCGTATTGGTAAATACTTGTCCAGGAGGAGAAGTTTCCTATGTCCACGTGTGCTGTGGGGATAAGACAGACTCATTTTTTGGCTTGGATAAAAAAGATCTGAAGATTTTATTGGTCAGTGCCTCTCTTATACCACAAGATTCTTGACATCTGAGTGGGAGGGAGTTGGCCAAAGCCAGGGTAAGGAAGGTAATACTCTCAAAGATGGGCTAGCCTCAGGGATGCTTCTGATAGGAATTCCAAAAATGACTGCAATAATAGATATACGTGAACACTTAGTTATGGTACATTCCTAACATATCTGTGTTTGCCACTGGTAGTGTCAGTGGAGGTATTTTCTTCAGCAGCTGTGTGTGTTTCCCTTTCAGATTTTACTTTGCTTAGTCTCACTGTTTTAGTGGTGGGAAGCACGCAGAAGACATAGTATGGAACACAAATTTTGGAAAAGAAATTCACTTTCTCTGATTTCAAGTTTTTTCTTTTAGCAGGCTGTAAAGAATCAAATTCTTTTCCAGCTGGTTGACCAGAATGTTGAATCCTCATCTTCACTATCTTTCATAAGAGAATGCACTCTTTAAGGAGGCTTTCTACATGATTAGTCCTGGGATTTGGCAGAAAGTGTTTATATAAACACTTGAGTAGAAAAGTGAAACCTTTTCACCCCTCAACTATAGCCTGTGCCAAACAATGTCTTAGTTCAAGCTTTGGCATGCTAGCAGTCATTCTGTGGAACTCATCCACATTTCTCAGAACCTTTTGAGAACTGCCTCAAAACATATTAGAAATAGGGTTGCAGTCCTAGTTGCATGCAGCTTTATCTTTTTTGCACATTTCACTTCTGAAATTTCCTGATTTTTTAAACTACTGGAAAAAAGTAATCTTTATATGGGTTCATGACTGCTCCAGAGCACAGTGCAACAACACAGCTTCACTGAAGTACCCCAGAGCCACTTTCCTAGTAGTTGGATTTATCCTTAATGCCTCAGATGAAGCATATTTTGTATCATCCTTTGGAGTTTTCAAAGGCTTCGTCTTTTCATGGGGAGCTAATACAGTTATGAGTGCCTATTTTGGAGTGGGGGCACCCCACAAGAGATTATTAAAGACTTGGCTGAAGTATTTTTCATAAGGCATGAACAGTTTGGAAAGGCAGCACAGTTCAATTATAGTCCAGATGAGTTTAAAATAAAAAACAGGTCACTCTTTTTTTGTACATTATTGTCACTAATGTGTAGCAATGGTATATAATTCATTTTTGTCTACTCAACAGAACTAGTGGAAAAGTTCTTGCTTAGTCTGCTGTGAGACTTTGTTGTCTCACAGTAGGTTCAGAGACAGACCTGCATCATATTTGACAAGGTAATATTTGATCTGATATTGTTAATCCTCGTTCATTCCTTACGTATGGGTATCGGTTCCGACCTCGGAACCAAGCCGGCCATTTTCCAAGCTCGCGTCAGCTTCAAACTCTCGAGCTAAACTCTTCCCCACAATCCCCCTCTCCCTGTTAACCCAGATTTCATTTGCCGCATTGCCATTCGGTCGTGTCAAGCTGCTTCTCTTGAGCTAAGTAGTTATTTGTTGTTCTTTAGTCATTTATATTGCTTTTCTGTCAGAAAAGTTTCTATTTCATTGTCTCTTACCCTATCGCATCTAGCGACCATATTTTCTTCAGATTTTTCTTCTCTTTCTTTATCTTTTTACCACAAGGTATTCTCCCCTTACCATAATTAGTAATCTTTCCCTTTTTCTCATACCTTCTGGTATTCTTTTGTACCATTGCTGGTACCTTTTTCTGCTATCTAACTTGCTATAATGGCAGATAAGAAAGGTAGTCCGGGGTTTAAACAGTGTTCTGATTGTGGACATAAACTACCTACTTCAGATGCACACTCTTTGTGTGTTTATTGTTTGGGGGCGTCCCACTTATCTATTGACCCGCCCTGTACTATTTGTGCAAACTTTTCAAATAGGACTCTGTTGGAAAGGAAAAACAAGCTGTTGCTGAAGGGACATCTTAAATCTCCCTTCAGAGGCCATTTCTAGGTTGAGATCTCAACCCCTTCTAAGGCCCTTAAGAAAATCTTGGATATTTCTACCAAGGTTAAATCTTTGCCTTCATCCCTGGCTTAGGGAATCCCGCCAACCAAAACCTAAAAAGGCTAAAGTTCTGGCTCCGGTGTTCACTCAGTCATCCCCAATGCTTTCAGTGCCTAGACCTTCGGCTCCTTTAGTGATCTCGACTCAGTCTTCTCCTGCAGCCTTCACTGTATCGGCACCGAGGGGCACCTTGGTTCGGACTATTGCCACCGTATCGGCACCGACTGTTCAGTCGGCGCAGAACTTGATCACGTCGGCTCCAACAACTTACTTGGGACCGACACCTTTACTGTTGACTCCAGTTTTGTCGGTTCCAGCTTCGGCACCAATAACCACTTTGGCACCAATCCCTGTGTCAGTGTAGACCATGACCTTGGCACCGATGACTTCTTCGGTGCAGACACCCATAGTCCAGTCTCTCTCGGCACCATTGTTCTCGGTGCAGACAGGTGAGATGGGCACCGAATTTGCCTCTTCTTTGGACAGGCCTGCTCAGTCTCTGTGAGGTCCACTAGAAGCCTTTCCGAACACTATGTGTTGCGTCTTGTGGATCAGGTGCTCTTGGCCAGAGGTATCCCATCCCCCAGGAAATATCCTTCCTTGGGAGGTGATCACCCATCTCCAAAGACCCCTTCTTATTCTCCTCCTTCATTGCCTTTGAAGTCCATGGATATAGCACAGTCTTCCCCATCTGCGGTTCCCTTTATGGATCTCACTAAGGAGCCGCAGTTGCCTTCATGGCAGGAAAGTTTTGCTATGACCCAGGATGTCAGCTTGACATGCATAAGTTTGCTGCTCCACAGCCATTCATGGACTCCGGGTCGGCAGGCTGAGCCACTTAGGGGAGGGGTGAACCCTGTCCTAGACATTCACGCCTCTTCAGGTGGACCAGCCTTCCAACTGATGGAGAAGGCTTTCGCTGCTGCTGGCAAGACTGGACTGTCTATCCCTGTGCCATCCTCTGGTACACTGATTTCACAAGTCGCACTAACTGGACACCAGGTGCAAGGGCCTCAGGACATATTCCCACAGGAAACCCCTTTTCCACCGTCTTCCCCATCTTCTCCTGCTGAGGAAATCCACCGGAAAAGTTTGTGTAAGAGGAGACATATGGACTCTACAGAGGAGTCCCTCACTGAAGAGACAAATTTTGATGAGGGGGAAGGATCCCCTTGGTCACCCTCTGAGGTATCCTTTGGTGATATCCTTGAAATCCTGAAACAGAGGTGACTGGCAGTCCTCTAATCCGACCTCTGAGGAATCTATGTTCCTGCAGGCCTTTTGCGTCCAGCCCCCTACCTCCTGGGTTACTCCACCTGCCGATGAACTTATCCAGCTTATCGTGCAGCGTGCTTGGAAGGTTCCTGACACTGTCAAAGCTATTCCCCGGAAGCCAGATAAGATTTTGTCCCCTCCTGCCACGGATCCCCATTGGTCAAGAGGTCCTCCTGTGGATGCTTTGGTGGTAGTGGCCGCAACAAAAAAGGATCTGGCAGAAGAAGAAAGCCAGACTGTCCATCCACCTAACAGAGAGACCTGGGCCCTGGACAGGATAGGGAAGCACACTTTTGCATCAGCGACCTTTACTATCAGGTCTCTGAATTATATGGCACACTTTACCAGGCTTCAACGGGATCTGATTTTTGAACTCTCTGAAACCTTGGCTGGTGCCGTGGCTGATGAGGTCCGTGACAAAGTGGCCTCTCTGCTGGCCACCATTAATATCTAACTCCTCTATGTGACTGATATCTCGCACATCAGAAGGAACAGCGGGTTCAGTGGCAGTCTTGAGACAACATGCGTGGATGCGCTTGTGCAATTTCGCGGAACCCTTTAAGGCTTCCTTTCTTAATGCTCCCATTGAGGCCTCCTCATTGTTTGGGCCCAAAGTTAAAAGCACACTGGCCAGATGTGAACAGGGTGGTAAGACCCTTTCTGCCACAGGTGTCTGTTATTCTTCCCCTCAATGTGCTTTCTCCCAAAACCAAGAGTGGGAAGATGTGGTTCAAGAAATGTCAGGGTCCTTTCCGTGACACACAGGCTGTGTTCTCCCCTAGAGGCAGAGGGGGAAACTCACAGGGAAGACGCTCCTTTCGGGACAGAGGGGGTCTGCGCAATCAGGGTTCCAGGGATTCTTTCCCTGGCCTATCCTACCAGCGCTCCTGAAGAGCGGCCCAACTCCTTTCTTTTGGAGGTGGTTGGGGGACATTTCTCCTTGTACCCTTCTGCCTGGCTAACCATCACCACTGATTCTTGGGTACAAAGGATTATAACCAGAGGTTATCATATCCCCTTCGATCTTTGTCCTGTCCCTTCAAAAAACCTTCCCAACTTTCACCTAGTCAAAGGGAAGTAGCAGCATTAGAGATAGAAAAGCTGCTAAGAAAGAGAGTCATCCAAATAGTCCCTCCAGACCAGATAGCATACGGATACTACTCAAGACTATTTTTGGTGCCAAAGAAAACTGGGGACTGGAGACCAATTTTGGATCTCAGTGTATTGAACAAGTTTGTGAGAGTACAAAAATTCTGGATGGTCACAATACAGTCTATCCTCCCGCTTTTGGAAAATGACGATTGGATGTGCTTGATAGATCTTCAAGATGTGTACTACCACATAAAAGTGGACAGGCCATCAAGAAGATTTTTGTGCTTCTGTGCAGGTGTCAGTCACTACCAATTCAGAGTACTGCCTTTCGGACTCTCTACAGCCCCCAGAGTGTCCACAAAGTGCATGGCAGTTGTCACAGCT
Source organism: Protopterus annectens (assembly GCF_019279795.1). NCBI lineage: Eukaryota > Metazoa > Chordata > Ceratodontiformes > Protopteridae > Protopterus > Protopterus annectens. The sequence continues at coordinate 699,310,166 of NC_056727.1, read as the reverse complement.
CACTTGCAACTTCAAGGATTCCAGGTGTTTCCATACCTAGATGACTGGCACATTTCTGCCCCCACCAGACATCTACTGGAAGAAGCCCTGGCATACTCTCTCCTCGCCACACAAAGGCTAGGCATAACCATAAACTGGCAAAAATCCAGTCTCACCCCATCTCAGTCGACAGAATTCATAGGGGTTATCTTGGACACAAAGAACTGCAGAGCTGCTATTCCAGAGCACAGAATTTTAAGGATGAAGCAACAACTGATTCCGATCCTTTCAAGGGAGAAATCCATGGCTCACTCGGTTCTACAGCTGTTGGGTTCCATGGCAGTCTCCATCACCATTGTCCCCCTGGCCAGGTTTCACATGAGGCTTCTACAATGGCTACTGCTCACCCAATGGTATCCCTTTCAGCATCCTCTTTCAGTTATGATTCGAGTAACCCACAGGTGCAAACAGGATTTAAATTGGTGGATGACACAATCTGTCACAATGGTCTCGCCCCTTCTCCCCCCAACAGCCTAAGGCCACAGTGATCACGGATGCCTCCCTGATGGGGTGGGGGGGCTATGTCAGGGACAGATGGTCCAAGGCACTTGGTCCGAACTGGAGACCCATCTGCATATAAATGTTCTAGAGCTGAGGGCGGTGCTTCTGGCTTTGCAAGCATTCCATCCCCTGCTGCCATCTGGGACAATTGCAATTCAATCAGACAACATGGCAGTGGTCTGGTACATCAACAAGCAAGGTGGAACCAAATCTTACCCCTTTTGTCAAGAAGTCATGAGGATATGGCAATAGGTGATGGCTACCAACCGTTTTCTTCTAGCAATGCACATTCCCGGGAGTTCCAACATGATAGCAGATAGACTCAGCAGGTGCATTATTCAACCTCATGAGTGGTCCCTGAATCCCTTGATAGCGGCAGAGATCTTCCACCGCTGGGGCCGTCCTTGCTGCGACCTCTTTGCATCCCCAACCAACTACAAATGCAGCAACTACTTCACCCTGATTCCCCCTCCGGGACAGTCACCCAGGGACGCTCTAGTCCACGATTAGCCCTTGGGTCTTCTTTATGCATTCCCACCCTTTCCCCAGTTTCTGAAGAAAACCCGTCAGTTGAAGAGCAAGGTGATCCTCATGGCACCATATTGGCCTCAACAGATTTGGTTCCCCTTTCTTTGGCCTCACCTACTAGATCGACCATGGATTCTCCATCCAATCCCGGAGTTGATCTCACATCCACAGGACCTGATTCATCCCAGCTTGAAGCTCACGGCTTGACTACTCCAATTCCCTTGATTGTCAGGCGGAATGATCTTTCTTTACCAGTACGTGGCATTCTCATTGCATCTCAAGTCTTCCAATAGAATTACTTATCTGAGCAAGTGGAAAAGATTTACCTGTTGGCTGAAAGATAAACAAGTAGATCCCTTCTCAGCACCAGTGTCGATAATACTAGACTATCTGGCCGACCTTTTCCAATCGGGTCTATCGGCCTCTACCATTAGAGTTCATTTGGCTGCAATTTCTAATTTTCATGAGGGTGTCCAAGATTCCTCTCATGTCCCAGAAATTATGCAAGACCTTCATAAAAGGTGTGAATTATCTGAAGCCACCTTTTAGAGAACCTATTCAACCATGGGATTTATCATTAGTTCTACAAGCTCTAACAATCCTACCTTTCGAACCAGGCTCTTCTTGTGTCCTCAAGCATTTGTCATGGAAAACCTTGTTTTTGGTCACCATTACTTCTGCCAGACGTATTTCTGAGCTTCAAGCTTTGTGTATCGAGTCCATACTTGATTTTTCATAGAGATAGTGTCTCTGAGAACTAATCCATCATTTTTGCCAAAAATAATCTTGGAAATGTCCATTAATCAAACCATTGAATTGCCAGTTTTCTTTCCCAATCATTCAAACAGAAGAGAGTATTGCCTACATACCCTAGATATCCACAGGCAAATCCAGTTTTACTTAAACAGGACTAGGTCCTTTCATAAATCTGACCAGTTGTTTTTTGGCCTTTTCTGGGCCTAGATTAGGATCTGCTGTTGCTAAGGTCACATTAGCTAGGTGGTTGAAGGACTGTGTGACCTTCATCTATACACAAAGCAATATCTCGTTGCTTACTACAATGAAAGCTCATTCAACAAGGTCGGTGGCAACTTCTGCTGCCTTCCATGCCAGAGCTTTTTTACATGACATCTGTGCAGCTGCAACTTGGGCTACGCCTCATACCTTTATCAATTATTACAAATTGGATTTGGCCTCCAGGGGAAGAGCATCTTTCGGTTCTATGGTGCTCAGGAATGTCCTTCCATGAGAGCCTCCCAGGAATAGAGATAGCTGGGGACTCTGTCCCATACATAAGGAATGAAAGAGGATTAACAATATCAGATAAAGAAGTTGTCTTACCATAACATTCCATCTGCATTGTTGATCCTCGTTCAGTCATTACAACCCTCTCTCCTTCCCCCTCCTGTGGTTTCTAGTGGATCTCACCATCCAGCTCTCTCAGGTTATTTGACCAGAGGTAGCCTCTACCTTCTTTGACTTGCAAACTCAATCTGAGGTAACAGGGAGAGGGGGATTGTGGGTAAGAGTTTAGCTCGAGAGTTTGAAGCTGTTGCGAGCTTGGAAAATGGCCAGCTTTGTTCTGAGGTCGGAACCGATACCCATACATAATGACTGAATGAGTATCAACAGTACAGATGGAATATTATGGTAAGACATAACTTCTTTTTTCTGTTCCAGAGGCTAAGGTGCAATTGAGTTCTTACTCCCATCTTTTTAATCCTTAAAAAGGATAAGAACTCCATACTTGTTTGAAAGCTGAATAAATCTGGTCAATGTATTTATCACACTAAGTTCAGAATTGTCATTTTTTTCTGAGTAGTTTTTAATTACTCCCGGACAGCTGTTTGTTGTGTTCCTAATAAATGAGTGTTTTTTGTGGCTGTACACAGGAGGTTCTCATAGACAACATGTATTCCTTTTATTTCAACCCTGGACTCTGTCTCCAGTTCCTGGTTCACCAATTCACCTCCTTTGCAGTATTGTAATGCCTAAAAGTACGTATTAGGTAGTTCTCTACACAGTGACTGTCTTGCATAAATATCTACAGCTGTTTCTATATCTGAAGACCACTTCTGGAATCACTGATTCAGAGTTCCCTAAAGTTTGAAAATCCTACTGTGCTGTCTTGGCTCTGCTTCTTAAGCACAGTGGTCAGCAGGAGAAAGTTTGCTTTCTAGTCATTAGAGAACAGTTATTTAACTGGAGAATTTTTGGATTCTGTATTCACCAGGGATATCTCTACTTGTGATTATATGCTGGAGATTTTGTGGCATTGGTTGCATATAGTCATAATGTGTAACTCATTTTACAAACTTTCCTTTTTGAATGTTGCTGTCTTTGCCTGAGATTGGTACAGCTCTACCTGCCTTTAATAAAGTTTAGTGAACCAATACCTTACCTTGCCATTGATGCCAACAGAATGATCTTTTACATGTTTACATAAAACATTCAACATAATGTTCATAATTCCTTTAATGATCCATATCAACCATTGAGACATGTCCAAAAACCAGCCTAGAGCATCATCATTCCCTGGCACTTTTGTCAATATATGTATCATGGGTTACCATAAGCTGCATATTCAATAAAAACACAGAGACCTCAGATGGATTAAATGGCCGCAGCCATGTGTTTATTGCCATTTACTGCCAATGACCTTTCTCTAATAGAAGCCAATTATTATGAGATGTGCGCAAGGCAGGAATGTCAGGGAGGCCATTTTATTTCTTTCATAGCATTCCCCTAAACCTACAGGACAACAGACAGTGCTGTCTATATCTGGCCCTTCTGATTCAACATACCCACATCATAACTTTTTCATTTCACAATTCATCTGCGCGACCTTACAATCTACCAAGGAGCCATTGGCAGGCTGGTAAGTCCCTGGCAACAACTCCTTGGGGCTGTCTGGCCAGTGGAAGGTCCAGCTGGAGTCCTGTGACACCCCCCCCCCACTTACCATGGTCTCCCTTACCTTTCCTATCTTCCGCTTACATGACTGCAACAATCTAGCCTAACCTGTTTATCTTACCCGGAGGAGAAGGTGAAAACCTGAAAAACCCAGTGTGAAAAAACAGGAAATTCCTTCACGACCCGTAGTGCGATCTCTGTTGCAGGTCTCTGGGTTCCTTAAGTACCTTACCTGGCCCTAAACTGACTGGCAAGTACACCCCTGCTTTTACGAGGGGGTGGGTAGGGTGGGACAGGCTGCCAAGATAGAGATCAAAAAGACTGATTTGCTTTGTTACTAGCATTTTCAATCCTCCCCTGGACAGCCCAGCCCGCCTCAGCTCTTCTACCTATCCTGACCCTACCTGTTCTCCCCCTCCCCCCACTGAAACCTGAGTCCGAGCTGACCTGCCTCAGACAAGTGATGGCTTGCTGCAATTCGGCTTGCCAGCCGTTGTTGCCTGAGATTGGTACAGCTCTACCTGCATTTAATAAAGTTTAGTGAACTAATACCTTACCTTGCCATTGATGCCAACAGAATTATCTTTTACGTATTGTTTAGATAAAACATTCAACATAATGTTCATAATTCGTTTAATGATCCATATCAACCATTGAGCCATATCCAAAAACCGCTCAGAGCATTATCATTCCCTGGCACTGTTGTCAATATATGTATCTAGGTTGCATGCTTTAAATGTCCGGGTTTACCATAAGCTGCATATTCAATAAAAACACAGAGACCTCAGATGGATTAAATGGCCGCAGCCATGTGTTTATTGCCATTTACTCCCAATGACCTTTCTCTAATAGAAGCCGATTATTATGAGATGTGCGCAAGGCAGGAATGTCAGAGGCCATTTCTTTCATAGCATTCCTCTAAACCTACAGGACAACAAAGAGCACTGTCAATATCCAGCCCTTCTGATTCGACATACCTACATCATAACAACTTTTTCATTTCACAATTCGTCATAATTCCTCTGGGCCGCCTTACAATTTGCCAAGGAGCCATTGCCGGGCTGGTAAGTCCCCTGGCAACAATCCCTTGGAGCTGTCTGGCCTGTGGAAGGTCCAGCTGAAGAGTCCTGTGACCCCCCCCCCACTTACCTTGGCCTCCCTTACCTTTCCTGTCTTCCGCCACAGAAGGAAGGAATATTCCTCCCTTCCACCAGCACATCTCATCCTATCCTAAGTGAATGCCCTTCAAAGCTAAACCTGCTTGCAATTCCTTATAAAATGTCCACAAACCTTCTTCAGATAAATGGATCCCATCCTTACTATACCTGTCTGGCCACCAGACCCAAATGACAGGGTGAGGAATGTACAACCCATTAATGTCCCTTAACACCTTATCCATAGAATTATTAATTCTCCGTCTCATTCTTTCCACAGCTTTAGTGGACCTAGCCCCCCTCCATTTCCTTCTCTGTAACACTTCTGACCAACAAATAATAGCTTGTGGCCAGCATTCATGCATGGAGTATACCTCTTGTACCATCAAACCAGTTAGATCTTTTATTGGATGTTGACAAATATCATTACCCCCTAGGTGCAATAAAATGGTTGTAGGAGATTTATCAGTTCTTGAAGCTTGCTATAGTACTGCCCTAAGATGGTGCCACCGCATTCCTGATACCCCTAACCAAACTGCTTTGCAAGAAGCTCATTTTCCTCTTTGGAAGGAGAAGCCCTGCCTGCCCTGGACAAAGAAATGGAGTCTCCGAATAAAAAAAAGATCCATTATCCAGATGCATTTCGGATCCAAAGATGTGTGAGCTGAAATACAAAGGACAAGAGTTAAAGCCGTTTACACCGTATGTAGCCTTTATAAGCATTGGAATTCCACCTGCCCATCCTCATAATGTCGGCCTGTGAAGCTCTCATTGCATGTGCATATCAGGCTGCACCTATTCGAAAAGAATGTAATGTATCTGATGTAATGATCTGAGTCTAGGCCACTCAACTTAATTGCCTCCTTTAAAACTGCTCTCGCCTGATAGTGTGTCAGAGGTTCACCTTGTTGATGACAAAAGAATGGAACATCTAACCTACCCCTAATAGTTGCGGTACTCTAGTAGCACTTTAGTCAAGTCCCATTCTAAACCTTTTGGGGGTAACCGCTCTTACCCACTGACCTTTGTCTTCTTGATCAGTTTTGGATTTAGCCACATAAACCCATGTGCCCTCCCCAAGCAAATGTACATGTGCTAGTGGTAAAACTGTCCGCTGACCTTTCTTCTTGTTTGGTTGAACAATTTTAGACCATCTAATTGCCCCACAAAAAGCCAGCCCTAAATAATGCTACCATATAAGAAGAAAAACAAACATTTGAAACTGCAAGCCACAGTTTACGTAATAAACCTGGACCTATGGGGTACCTCTTATCAAACCTCTTGGGTGTTTGTTTCCCCCAGCCCTTAAACATTGTTAGCACTTGAAACATGTTAGCTAAATCCTTCAAACTTAAAGCCTGATGAAACCAATTCAAAGCTGACAATGTGCTTCTCACCCTTCCAAAAGTCCATCCTCTTTCTTTCATTACCAAAATGTAAGCCCTGATGTGGTAAGGTGGAATTGGCCATACTACTTCCCATCCTCTTGATAATCTGGTCTGCAAGAATTGCTGTATGCATTTATTATACCTTACCCTTGTTCTTCCACTGAGGGCATTACACATTTGCCACTATTCTCGTCTGCCCGTAAAGCCCATAAATGATCTGGCACTCGAACCGAAGGATTCGCATTTGGAGCCAGCAACCAGAACCGAGGCCACTGCAAAAGAGAAAGGACATCTGCTAATGCCTGGAATGTGTTGTGCTTTCACTGTGACATTTAATGTTAAGCACCTAAAAGTAAAATATCTCATCATCCTGCCTACCACCACCTTACCTCCCAGCCGATTATTGACTATGTGTACTACACTATTGTTGTCAGAGCAAAGCCAAACCACTATCTTTCATATGCACACCCCATATTTCCAATGCAACCACTATTGGGAACAATTCCATTTCTGCAATTGAAATGCATAACTTACTTTTCACTTGAGTTGGCCATGCCACACTGAACCACTGATCTTGGAAATAACCCCCAAAGCCAATTCCCCCCCACTGCATCTGTAAACAACTGAAGTGGTAGTTGGTTGCCTCTCTCCTGCCAAATTGCTGTCCTATTGTAATCTGATAAGAAACTCAACCACACACCTAAATCCTCCTTCATGCCCTGTGAAACCCTAATCCGGTGGTGTGGCTTTGTGCACCCAGACCCTTTAGCAGCCAATTGCCTTATAAATGAATGCCCCACAGGGATCACTTTGCATGCAAAGTTCATCAGCCCTACTAATTCTTGCAACTGTTTGAGGGTTATCTTATTCTGACTTAACACTTGACTTGAAACTAAACGCAACATTTGCATCTTGTCAATGGAAAGCCTGCACTGACCATTCAAGTTATCAATTTTTATACCCAGAAATGACAATCTGTTTGTTGGGCCCTCTGTTTTATCCATTGCTAATGGCACCCCTAACTCTTTGCAAATCTGTACAAATGTATATAACGCTTGTTGACATTCCCCTGCATCTTCCTTCCCTACAAATACAAAAATCATCCAAGTAATGAATGTCACTGTCCTCCTCTAGCCTCTGTGCCACCAGCCAGTGTAAAAAGGTACTAAACTTTTCAAAAGTGGCACAGGCAAAATTGAACAACCGATAGGCATGCGTTTATCCATGTAATATTGACCTTTGAATACCAAACTTAACCACCCCATATCTTTAGGAGCAATAGGTAACAGTCTGAAAGGAGATTCTAGGTCAGCTTTTGCTATGAGGGCCCCCATCCCCTTCTCTTTGACCTTCCTAACAGCTTCATCAAAAGGTGCATAGTGCACAGATGTCCCTTGTCCATTTATATAATTGTTCACAGAATTCCCTTCTGGGTAAGATAGGTGATGGATGAGCCGGAATTCACCTGGCTTCCTTTTTGGGACTACACCAGTAGGTGAAACTCTAAATGCTCATCTGGGTGGGCGATGAAATGGGCCTGCTAATCTGCCCACTTCTAATTCCATCTTTAGCTTTGCCCTAACTATGTCAGGATATTCTTCTGCTGATTTCAAGTTCTTAACCATACCCCCTTGCTTCCTTCCTTTTTCTGGTATCCTAAAGCCCTTGGTGAACCCCTATTCTAGTAATTCCACAGCTTTTCTATCTGGATACATTTTGAGCCACTCGTCCCCTTTTACTGGAATCAGAAGGGTGACCTGTGTACCATTTGAAGGGGGATGGCAAGTAGAAGTTTTTGCTATGGGGACTTGAGAGACGAAAACAAGTCTTGGCTGGGTGGTTTAACTTACCACGTGCCAAGCATTGATGTGTAAATCTGCACTTAAACTGATTCCAGCACTGACCAAAATTGTACTGATAACACTTCCCAGCAACCCCATCCGTTCTAGCCCATTGACCCCAAATGGCTGGTCATTCCAAACATATAAGAATTGTACCAGCTTTGGTTAGCCGGAAAACCACAATCTGTTGTTGCTGCATCCCCACTAGTGTCTAACCAGCACAGCAAACCCTAATCCATCCATGCCCATGACCCTGCTGGGTACGACTGTCTCATTCTTCTGTAATCTTCATCATACCTTAACCACTTATGTCCCCCCTGAGCAAACCGCATAGTGATCACTCTGTTAAAATGTGTCCACATGTCCTTTGCTTTGGCAGGGCACTTACCTGCTAAAATTTGCAGATAAATCAAATAGCCAATCACCCAGTTTTCCCTTGGCAACTGAATGTTCTGCCCTGCCATCCTTTTCTTCATCCTCTCTGTTTAACAGTGAAAGTATGTCCACAAAATCCCCATTTGCAATCTGGTGTTTCACTTTTTCACTCAAATGGAAACCTAGAGGCAAGTCTAAAGTAACTGCACCATAGTACGATCTGTATCTCCCCTCCCCCTTCATTTATAGTTTGAGCATTCCCCCCCTTGTTGCCATAATTTGGCGTCTTCCCCTTTCCCCTTGAGTTGTGCTACCAAGGCCCCAATTTAGTCTAAAATGTCTTTATTAGGTTGGTGCAACCTTTCACTTGCTACTGAACCTCCCACTGCCTTTACTAGACCCAAGTCCTTTGACACTTGTTTTTCCTGAAGCTCAACCATGCCCCCTGCAGTGGCCTGACACTGTGAACTTGACTTACCTCGCAACTATCATTAGATTGAGATTCACATCCCATTACTTCGGCATCCTGGAAAAATCCTTGGCTTTGTAACCACTTCAAAAACTTCTGATCACCAGTAAACTCATTCTTACCTTCCTTCCTTGTTATTCCTCTTGCATTTTTTGCAATGTTTTTTCTTATCCTCATGTTTGTGTGCTTTCTCAACCTTCCTCTCCTTTCCATCCTCTTTCTTGATGCCTCCTTTTAAAGCTTGGGACCCTGTGCTGGGTCCTGCTTGAGGGCCAGGAGGCAGATTACTCGCAGGTTGAACATTAACTGCTTGAGGCACCTGCCTTGACCCCACTGTCTGATGGAACAGATCCTCCCACCATTCTCTCCCTTTTAGGCTCAACATGGCCTGCATTTGATGATCCATCTAATTAGTGAAACACAAAAGAAATTCACTGTTAGCCTGTGCTGTTTTTTTTGTGTTGTTGTTGTTATTAATTGGTCTTACCATGTGATTACCCATGAGCCTCAACTTACAGGTCCTACTGGATGACTATTCACAGGCCATAGCTAACCAGGCCTTCCATGTGACAAACGTTTCAGGCCTTGGCTGCAGGCCTTGCCATATGACTCCCCAGTTAGGCCCTGCCGAGAGCATACCCCGAGGCCCTGCTGTGCGATTGCTCCCAGGCCTCAGCAAGAAGCCTTGTCATATGATTACACCTAAGCCTTGGTTCACAGGAAGGCAGCTCTGCCATGTATTTGCCTAGGACCTACTGAACTAAAATCAGAGCAATGTGCCACTAGGCCACTGAGCTCATGACTACTCCAAGCTCCAAGGAATATGCCCTTGATTTACAGGAATTTTCTTTGTTCTGACTGAAATTCGAGCTCTTTCTTAATCCTGCTGGAATACCCTTAATAATTTATAACAATAGGTAAAGGTACTGATCACTTTAGTTACAGTTACCGACTACCTTAGTTATAAATATAGCTTAATTTAGTTAGCTACTTTAGCTGAGATCACAGCCTACTGTAGCTAGTATCATCGACTACCTTAGTTATAAATATAACTTAATTTAGTTACAGCTACTTTAACTAGGATCACAGACTACTCAGCTAGGCCAGACTACCTAGCTAGGTTAACTGATCACTGTACTAGAATTACATGTTGCCTTGACTCTTAAATCTATAATCATTTGTTGTCCCATGTAAATAAAATAGTTTAAGACAAAATGCTTTTGAGTGCCTTGGCTCTGCTCCTTAAGCACAGTGGTCAGCAGGAGAAAGTTTGTTTTCTAGTCATTAGAGAACATTTATTTAACTGGAGAATGTTTGGATTCTGTATTCAGCAGGGATATCCCTGCTTGTGATTATATGCTGGAGATTTTGTGGCATTGGTTGCATATAGTCATAATGTGTAACTCATTTTGCAAACTTTCCTTTTTGAATGCTGCTGTATTTCCCCACGTATCTTGTTATATATGCCATGGGTGTTGTGTGGGATGCATCCTAACCCCCTCAGTATAAACATTTTCCAGGGGTAACAACATTAATAGGGAGGGTGAGTCAAGTTAGATGGCTCCTGATACTGAGTTTTCAACAAAAGAAACTAGTAGCTAAACTGCTTGTGCAGTGTCCCTTTAATAACTACAAGTAACCAATGCCAATTTAAATTCTGCCAGAGTGAATATTAGCCTACATGAAAGACAGTTTTTAGCATCCTTTGTTTTTCTAAAGGTAGCATGAATATGCTGCACTTGAGTTCACTAGACCCTGTCTTTAAATGGGATACAAGTATGCCAGTAGCACTTTTCTGCATCACTGACTTTTTTAATATGATTGTCATGATGGATGCAGATTTTGTTTACAGTCTGTTCTTATGTTCATACTGATTAATACTAATCTGCCATGCTAGTGAGCCTATTTATGTCAGCACATGGTTTAAGGTGGGGCCTTCTCATGGCAAACCAGTTAAAACTGCTCACACTGGAACACAGAAAATGTTCTGTATTGCTTTGAAGCTGGAAAATTACTTTTTTTCCAAGAGCTTTTGCTGATCTTTCTAAACAGGCCTACCATGGTGTAGCACCTGGAGAATTATACATCCTTAGTGGTGTAAGACTTCCTACTGAAGATTACACCATAAGCATCAGATCTCTTTACTAGCAGTCCTCTGCTAGAGTAGATAATTGCCAGAAGATACCCAAGTCTTACATGCAATCAAATTTTTCCTGATTTTGTGAGTCGCACAGCAGCCAGCCAATTTAGGTCACAGAATCTTCTTCTTCCTCTGTGTGATTGTCACACTACCAACCCCCACTCCCCCCCCCCCAACTTGTGCTGCTGCATATAGCCCATTCATTTCTACCAAAAGGCAGGGAGTTTGTGGCCAGTGGGTTATGAACTTTTAATCTCCAACTCCTCAATGTATGGCTATAACTGTGCCAGGGTTTTGACATGCAGTTGGTGTCGGCACAAACATGTCACTTGCTTCTTCAGGTGCCATAACCCCTCAGGACTGCACTGACCCATTGAAGCCAGCATTCCTTTTGAATCTGTGGTCTCCACCAGGGATTCTACACTGGGAATGAGAACCTGATCATGTGCTCTTTTGTCTCCCCTCAAGAGAGGAGTGGTGAGATGGCAAAGCCACATCACTCTTCCCTTTCTCCTTGCCACCTCCAGCAGGTGGCTGTGTTGCCGTTCAGACTCTGGTCACCAGGATCATAGTTGAGGCCTTATTCCTGTATATCACCAGAGCATTTAGGTCAGAAAATATGATCCTCCCTCAAGTCATCAGAACAGGGAGAAATGGGTAGTTGTCTCTCCTTTCCATTTAATTTCCTGATTCTTTTCTATCAGTAGTCATGGTGAATAATTCCAGTTTCAGTCTTAATATCCCTTAGTAGCCCTTGAGAGTTAGTGTTTTGTTCTTGGTTCTGTGATGCAGGACAGATAGCTGGTTCAGGTTCAGTCCCACAAGGTAAACATCAGCTCTTGACTTGTTCAGAATACCCTGATTTGGCTTTTGGCTATCTGAAGGAATATTTTGCATCCTTTTGAAAATGCATGCGTTTCTACCTTTTCTACTTATAATGCTACATTGGTTGCACTTTTAGTGTTTAGTTTCAATTCAGAGTTGCCCTAAAGCTTAGGTTTATGAAGTAGTTCTGCATGAAGTCCTTCACAGCAGGCATTTTTGGCCAAACACCTTTCTAGGATCCATTTTTTTTAAAGACTGATGCTTTCCTTTTGAGATAACTATCTTTTTGAGACTGTCTCATCTCAGCCATCTTAACTGGTAGATGGTTTTCTGCCAGGTTTCCAAGTATTTCCTTATTTACAGTTATTCACAGAACAGCCTTTGAGAGGCTCCGACTAGTTTCCTTCCTGCTGGCATTCAACCATTCCTGTTAACTGAACTAGAACTTTATCTTTAATGCAGTAGTGTGTCTGATATTTTACTCTTCATTTTTAGACAGTTTACTATGTCACTCTTCAGAAAGTGCAGCTCCTGTCAGAAAGTGGTCAGGCAGTAGTGGGGTGTTTTGTGCTTATATTGTTTGGGACCAGATCCCATTTGTTTCTGCACTCCTTAATTTATATGTATTTTATTAAGACCATTTTGGCCCATTGTTAGTGCACCTTGAGGGATTTATTGAAGAAAAAGACAAAGCACCATCCCTCAGCAGGGGAACACTGCTTAGAATAAAAGAGGAGACCATACAAGGCATTCAGGCTATCTGTTGTGTACCAGATGACACTGTCTTTGGCCTTTGTCAGGGGTGTCCCAAGCCCCTGCTTTTACAATCCCGGCCCTGTTTCTCCATTGCATGCATGGGGATTTTGATGCTCCTGTTACCATCATTGAAGTAAGTGGGAGCCCACTGATGACTGACAGACTCTCATTACCCAGCAACTTCTTGTCAACTTTCATTTGATAAGGGTCATGAGCTTCTATCAGTGAAGCTCAGACTATAGAAACTACAGCCATTGGTTTCCTTAGTAAAGTCTGTTCACCTGCTCATCTGGTGTCTGAAACAGAATTGTCCATCTCAGTCCCTTTTCAGGGTTTTGTAGGCTTCAAGCAGATATCTTTCAGGTATTGAACATTCCCCATCAGTGCAGGAAGGCTGTCTATTAATGTGTTTAACACTACCAAGCAGTAATAATTACAACTGTAATTTCAAAAAAAGGAATGTTTCCTTGTTTCCCACCTTTCTAAGCTAGTATAGTCCAATTTTTAGTGCTAAATTCAGGGCTGTGTTAAATTTTTTGAGTTGCCCATACCTTACTTGGATAACTCTGTTCACCTGTGTGAGAGGGAGCTTTGAGCAGCCATCTGTCTGTGGAGGAGTGGTTCCAGCCCAGAAGTTAGTAGTTTATAGGCCATTTTGGGCTAATTTCTATCTCTTTCTTTTCCCTGCTGTAAAAACTGTGTTTGCATGGTTTTGCACGTCTGAGCAGCACTGGTTAGCTAGGGTTAAACTTATCCCAGCTCCACCAAGTCTCCTCTTCAGTTTTTCCCTTGAAAGTAGTCTAACTCTCAACCTAGGCACTTTAAAAAGCATCCTACAATCCAGCATTTGCTCAGACCTAATAGCAAGCACTAATATACCCCGACACCTGATTGCCCAGCAGGACAAGGCTCATTATTCACCCCTCACCAACCAAGTGACTAAGCAGCTCACCCTACTATTCAGGCATGACCAAATGGCAATTTCAGGTATACTCTCAAGTCCAGCTGGTGAACCTGGGTATCCTGAGGCAATGTTACAATTGCCTCATGTACACACACTACCCTCTCCTCCTACCACAAAACATTAACTTATGCGAGAGATGCAATTATTATATAGCTAAATTGGAGGTTAAGCTCTCTCCACCCAAGACTGGAACAGGCAGTCATGAGGAGAAGGTTAACACTTGCACCACATCTCCAGCCTCACATAGACATACTAAACCAGCACTGGCAAAAAATACACATAAATACACAAAATCATACTCGGAGGCTCTAAATAAAAACCTGCAAAAGCATCACAGACCTCCAAAGCAGACACCCAAAAAAACTGCACCTCCCATCACAAACCAGACAACACATAAAACACAAAATCAGTGTGCCGGACAATCACAGCCCTTAAGGTGAAATAACATACCTAACACACTAGTAATAGATGACTCTATAGTCAGGCACACTGACATCCCACTCACTAGGCTGGACAAGGAGAAGGTTACTGTTAGCTGCCTGTCAGGAGCCAGAATCCACCACATAACACAAGCACTCAGATCACTCCAGAAAAACTACAAATATGAGTCTGTCATTGTTCATGTTTGTGTGAATGACCTGAGACATACCTCCCTGGACTACATGAAAAGAGACATGGAAGAGCTCTCTGATCATGTAGCCCAGGCTGGAATGACCTTGACCCTGAGTAGTAGCATCCTGCCCTCACCAAGAATGATACCGCAGTATAAAGAAAAAATGATCAATTTCAACAATTGGCTAAGCTTCTGGTGTCATTCAAAGGGGATCCATTGTCTGTCAGCCTGGGACGACATGCTCGACAGGCCTCATTGCTTCACAAGAGACGGCTTGCACCTGTCACCCCTAGGCTTTCGAATACTGGCCAAGGCTCTTGCTACCCCCATAGTGCATTTTTTAGGCAAGGCTCAAAAGTCAAACCCACCTCCATAAACAGCACAAATAAAAACATGAGGGTTATGCTACTCAACGCCAGGAGTTTAAATCTCAAAATGCACTCGCTTGAAGCACTCCTCAGTATGGAGAACGTCAACATCTGATCTATGCAGTAACTGAAACCTGGTTCAAGGCTCTGGATATTTTTGTGGGTATTTTTGAGGAAGTTTGGAGTAAAAGGAAAGCAGGTATTTACAAACCTATATTGACAGGGTACCATGGTGTTTTGGATAAGGCTGAAAGTGAAATAACTGGTTTGAGTCCCCCCTGTAAAGAGATGATCTTTGATGACCAGAAGTCGAAACGTCTGATGAGTTTCATTACAGTATTTAGTTCGGAGGCTGAAGCAATAAGGTCAACTTTACAAAGGAACTGGAGTGTGTTTACCTTTGAGATGGATTTAACTGACAAGTTAGGTGATAGATCCCAGGTCCAGCACTTCCTGGAATTTATCAACTCAAATGCCCTGGATCAGCTGGTAAACTCCCCTTCCAAAGCTGAAAACATATTGGACCTGGTCATCACCAACATGAGCGACGGGTGCTCCACACCAGAGGTCAACCCGTCACTGGTTAGATCAGACCATAAACTAATCACTCTGAATGTCCACACCACACCACCACCTCTAACCAAGGAAACCACAGTGAAAAACTTTTCTATAGCAAACTTCACCTTACTTAAGACAGAGGTGGCAAGTTTCACAGTCCCCACGCTAAAAGATAAGTGCCCAAGATGTAGGAACCTTTGCAAATGCACTCTATGAGCACCTACAAGGATGCATGGATCGTGCCATTCCTAGCAAAACCAAGACTCACTCCCCTAACAGAAGGAAACCAGTCTGGTGGCCCCCTGCCATAAACAGGCTATACAATAGGAGGAGGAAGCTAGTTCAGAAAAAAGCAAATCCCAAGAAGGAAAGACATCCCTGATCAGTATCAGTAAGAAATTAAGGTCCCTCATAAAATCCTCCAAGGCTAACTTCGAAAGAAAAATAGCCAAGGATTTGAAAGATAACCACAAAGCCTTCTTTAGCTATGTCAAGAATCTAAGTGGCAACTCGCAGATATGCTCTGAGCTAGTGCAAAATAGCACAAAATATACTGAACTCACTGATATTTCCAACATCCTGGTAGGTAGATTCAGTGCAAACTTCACCCCCCTCTGACCCCCAAAAGGGCCCACAACAATACCGGAAAAGTGTAAAGTCCTGGAAATCACAGACGCACAGGTGAAACAGCCATTTCAAAAGCACAGCGTCAATGGGGCCAGATGGTGTCCCAGGCTGCATCTTGCACAAACTACAGAATGAAACACACTTCAACCTAAGCCTCTCCACAGGCTACGTGCCCATAGAATGGTGCACAGCAACGGTTATTCCGCTCCACAAAAGAGGGGCCACAACTGACCCTGGTAACTATTGCCCCATAAGCCTGACTAGCCTGGTCTGCAAGGCTATGGAGCGCATCATCATGGAACTCATTAACAAAGACATTGGGAACCTCCAAACACTTGACCTGACCCAGTTCGGCTTTGTTAAGGGCAGATCATGCCTACTAAACCTGGTTGACTTCTTCGAGACAGTCACCAAGGTAGTTCACACAGCCTAACTTGACCTCACCAAGGCTTTTGACACCATTCCCCACTCAGGAATTATAGAAAAACTCACCAACCTGAACATAAACCCCTACGTCATGAGATGGGTTGCCAACTGGCTTACAGACAGAACTCACACCGTAAGAATAGCGGGCTCCAGGTCAGACTCTAAACCAGTCACAAGTGGTGTCCCACAAGGCTCAGTCCTGGGACCCCAAATGTTCGGCATATACTTCTCAGAAGTACAGGCAAACACAGGAGGACTATGGCTAACCAAGTTCGCCGATGACTGCAAACTGGGAGCCATAATTGACTCTCCAGCTGACATGAACATTCTCCAATAGGGCCTTACTGAGATGGACACCTGGTGTCAAAGTCATGGTCTCAAGCTAAATGCCAAAAAATGCATAGTCATCCCATTTGGGAAAAACAAAACACCCATGAATTACCACATAGGTGGCAGCCTCCTTAATACAGAAGAGGTAATAAGAGATCTGGGGACCCAGGTAGATAGTAATCTCTCCTTTGACAGTCATATTGCCAAAGTAGTTAGGAAATCCTTCTATGTAGCCCATCTAATTACTAAAGGGTTCGCATCTAGAAATAGAGGTTATAGTGCCCCTCTACTCGTCACTCATCAGACCCATCATAGAGTACAATGCCCCGTTTGGGATGTACCTCACAAGACACTTCCAACAGCTAGAAAGACCACAAAAGTACCTCACCAAGAGGATTACTGGTCTCAAACATATGTCTTATGCAGCCCAACTGGAAAAACTTCAGCTGTACTCAGTGCATATCGCTTACTCAGAGGTGATCTCTGCCTGACTTACAAAGCCATGTCCAACTCAGAATTGATGGACATGCTCCACCTAAAGAAATCCAAGTCAATGCGAGCCACTCGCTCTAGTGAGCTAAACCTCACCACAACAATAAATAGAACATGCTGGAGGAATAGATTCCTGTCACAGAGACTCCCCATGCTTTGGAACAAAATTCCTAACTACGTTAGGCAGAGCCCCTCACTAACACTCTTAGAGAAACCTTGATGAGTGGATGGGTAACAGAAAATACACCCCTGGGATCACTTCATTGGCTCTTCTTAACAGAGGCTCAGTTAAATAATCAATCGGGCGTGAAAGCTGACACACTCTGGCTAGGCTTATAAATACCCTCTGGCAGATAGCCTAGTACCTACCTATGAACTATTTTTGCAGACATATCCTCAGCTTAGCGTGATCTTTTCCATGCTTCCCAGCCTTAGGAGGGGGCTTGAATGTAGTCTTGAATGATGCATTCTTCCCTAGACATTCTGGAAATACTCTACACTGAGCTGTTTCATTTTGGCTAACATCACATTCAGAGGCTTTAAGATAGTATAGGCGGGACAAAAGGAAACAGCATTTAAATGATTTAACCTTTGCGAATCCAGAATGAAATCTTATTTGGGAGCAATGCTCCTCTGCAGGCTTTGTGGATGTAACAGTCAGATAGTGATCCTTCATGGCTAGGTACTTTCCATGGGCAAGGGTTAACCAGTCTTGCTGATCTCACAATAAGGAATGTCTACTGCAAACATGGGAAAGAGAGCTTGAACCTAGGGGGTTCTTAGGAACAGAAAACAGCAAAAAAATAATAACTTTGCTTCTCCTGTTTCTGTTTCACTGGACAGGGACGACCTCTAGAGAATTAATTTCTGTTTTTAATGTACCTTCTCTTCAGAAAACAAAGAGAAAGGAGTCCCTTCTCTTTCTGACTCATATTTTTGGTCAGAAGAGCAGAGATTGGAGGGAGAAAGTTGTGCTTCAGGATTTTCTTCTCCACCTGAAGGTTTTGATTGATTCTGAGAAAAGTTTCAGATTTACCTCCAGAAAACCTTTCTTTTTTCTGAAACTTTATCTAAAATGAAAGGGGATTTTCAGTGATATCAAAATGAAATGCCTATCACACAGCAAATATATTATGATTTGTTACAGTTGACTGTTCGTGTGCAGTTGTACTTCCTATTTTATCTTGGTGAATGTTTTCCTGACAGCTTGTAGTTTACATGAAAGTCATCTTATGTTTAGGAAGTTTGATAGGTTATACAAATTTCCTCAAACTCTCAAATATTATTCATCCCTAATGCAGACCCTGCATGGATTTCCTTATTCCCTTTGGCAAGGATGGGAAAGTTTTTGAGAGGCTAGTTTAACCCTCAGTCACACTGTTACCCCTTAGCTGAATGATCACAAACCAAAATATGTTTGTATCTGATATTCTGACAAGACATTTTAAGGATCCGCAATATTCTCTTGATTATATGTATTCTGTTGACTTATCTGTATGCGTATATTTAATGTTCTTGTATATCTTGATACAGCTGTATATTTTATGTATTTAACCTAATCATGTTGTATATTGTGGACTACTTGTGATCTTTGTTGTTTGTGTTCTTGTGGAGCTCTTCTGCCCGGGCCTCCCCTGAAAATGGACTTGTGTCCAGTTGGACTGTCCTGGTTAACAAATTTGAAATAAATAAATCAAAACACCAACTCCAATACAGGAATCCACGTAGAAAAAAGTAACGAACCAGTCGACCACAGTGTAAACGGAGCTGACAATAAGGCACAGACCAGAGCAATGCAGGTATAAAATAAAAGCGTTTATTCCAAATGAGCACACCGACTGAGCGCTTTCACCAGGTAAACTGGTTTCTTCAGAGTCATACAAAACACACCCAGCAAGTTGTTCTTAAATACTCACTAATTTCACAATTAAGTAATCAATCAATCAAATCTCACTCATAAAAGAAACCTTGACATAAACTCAAAATTAGAAAAAAACTCTCAAAGTATTAAACAGTGCAAAACACAAAAAACATCCAATATAAGAAATAAAAAAAATTAAAAAAACATATATATATATATATATATATATATATATATATATATATATATATGTATACTCATGTGAGAAGGGTCTACACATAAATTAATTTAAATGTGTATATAGAACTACAACGACCTAAAAAAATATGTAAAAATATATATAAATATATATGTGTAAATAAATATGTATATAATATGTATATGATAAATACTAAAACAGACTGCTAGAATCAAGTTAAACAGCCTGTTCCATAAATGCTAAATATAGTGCTCAGTAGTGTATTCCAATGAACTAACACTATGTTAACATAAAAATTGCCTGAAATGTTAAAGACCACCAAACAATGTTAAATGAAGTTGGCCCTGTGTTTCAATAAGGGTTTCAAAGAAATGCCCTCATTAATCCCCGGAAATTTGGTGGCGTTAAATCTAATTTGCCATTCCATTTCACGAAGTGCTACAAAGTTGTTGACATCACCATACTGATTTGCCTTGGTCCTATCAACAATAAAAAATAAAAACTTTTTGAATTCACAACACACCTTAGAGTGCAAAGCCAGGGCATTGTGCTCATCCCCTCTTCTAATGGAACTACAATGCTCCCTAATCCTCTCCTTCAAGCTCCTCGTAGTCATGCCTATGTAAAATGCTTGGCATGACATACAAGAAGCTATATAAACACAATTTTTCGTAGCACAATTACACCGTCCAGGACAGGCAATGGTGCGTCCAAAACCAGCCACCACAAGATAGGGACCTTCAGCTATGTACCTACACCATTTGCAACACCCACATTTGCCCATAAAAGATCGCCTACAACCATCATTACTCCTTTCAAGTAAGCCCTTCAAATTGCGCCCCCTACTGTAAACAATGACAGGTGCATCACCCAGAATTGCTCTCGTGTCCCTACTCAAGAAATGATCCCATAAACCCCTCAAGCTAGCACAAATTTCAGATGAAACCTCATTGTATTTAACTACAAAAGTTGGACCTGTCACATCAATATTATTGTCCATTGTGTCGTTAATGTTAACAGTTGAGGACACAGTACCCTTAATTCTCAAAATGGGTAAATGTTTACTTTTCCTCTTTCTAAAAACTTCTTTTTTGGTTTTGATTAACAAAGCCAATGGGTAACCCCTTTCAAGAAATAAACCAATAAGGGTGAAAATCTCTTTTTTGAATGTTGTGTCATCACTTATCATTCTTGATAGGCGGACCATTTGGCCCTTCACCAAACCTTTCCTTTGATGCATGGGATGGCAACTAGAAAAATGCAGCATGGAATTATCATAACTTGGCTTCATATAAATACTACTAGTAAACCCCGTGCTACTTTTGGAAATCTTGATGTCCAAATAATTGGCACAGTCATAACTCCAATTGTAAGTAAATTTGAGAAACCTAGAAGTGTTGTTTAAATAATCAATAAATTCCTCAACACTCGAATCATCACCCTTCCATAGGATCAACAAGTCGTCAAGGAATCTGTTGTACACTAATATGTTTTCAACAAATCTAGAGTCAAAAATATTCTTTTTTTCCCATGCTAGTAGCACCAAGTTAGCAAAAACTGGGGCACACCGGGCCCCCATTGCTACACCAGTCTGCTGTTTACACATTTCCCCGTCAAATGTTAGGAAGTTGTTGTTTAAAACTAACTCCATCAACCCACAACAAGTCTCCAGTTTTTCTAAATCAAAATTCGAGCTGGAAAATAGACTGTCATAAAAGAGTTCTAAGCCCTTGGAATGTGGAATTACCGAAAACAAATTGATGACGTCAATGGTCAAAAAACCAAAGTTGCCTAGTTTGGAGAAGTCAACCGAATTCAATCTCTCCAAACAATGCCAAGAGTCCTTAAGTATATGGCCTGCGTCCAAAAGGGCTTTCTTGCAATAATAATCAACAAAAGCAGCCAGTGGTTCAGTTTTGGAACCCTTGGCAGAGACAGTGGGTCGAAACTGTAGATACTCGGTTCCCTTATGCACCTTGGGTATTCCAAACAGTTTGGGCATATTAGGGAACTTCACTGCAAGATAGTTAAACTCAACCTCATTGATTACACCCTGGTACAGGGCATCCAATAGATACAAATCAATTTTCTGATATGCCAAGTTTACTTCATGTATTGAAACCCTACTGTATGTGTTGTCATCACTTAATATTTTCATAATCTGGCCAGTATAATCGATATTGTGCATGATAACCATCCCCCCACCTTTGTCTGGTCTCATGCATCTATACTGCCCAGATGAAATGAATTCACTAAGTGTGGTTCTTTCATCATCAGTCAAATTGTCATTGTATCTAGTTCTTAATGCACAAACTCTCCTCAATTCATATTCAACAATGCTTTCAAAAATATTGATTTCCTTGTTGGGAAGTGGTATAAAAGTACTTTTCCTCTCGAGTGTTGTGCTTCTCTGCCCTCTTTCTTGAGTATTTGTACCTGGACAAACTGAATGAAAGTGTAACTTCAAATTTAGTTCCCTTACAAATAGTTTAAAACTTTTTAATAACTGTGTAATGTCAATGTTATAGCTTGGCACAAATTTGTCACCTTTACTAAATAACTTGAAATGGGATTCAGTGAGCACAAGATCAGTATAATTATATATAATGAATCCCATTTCCTTAGTGATGGTGTGTTTCATCCCCCCATCCGGGACCATACTCATGATGTTAACTTCTTTTGTGTTCACACCTACATCCCACACATCAGTACTGGACATCTCCTGGCCCAAATTTGTTGAAATATTAACCTCTGTGAATTCTAAACTGTTAGACCACACTGATGCCAAAACACAACTGTTGTTTACAACATCTTCACTCTCAAAACACAACACTTGGTGTACATTCTCACTTGCCAAACCTAAATCCATGACGTTGTCTTTGAAACTGCATGATGGTAAAACTGCACAAGTAATTTTGTCAAGGTAACCAACCTCCTTCACACAGTTATC
Organism: Protopterus annectens; assembly: GCF_019279795.1. Taxonomy (NCBI): domain Eukaryota; kingdom Metazoa; phylum Chordata; order Ceratodontiformes; family Protopteridae; genus Protopterus; species Protopterus annectens. The sequence continues at coordinate 699,287,849 of NC_056727.1, read as the reverse complement.
ATGCACAGCACCATGGTGAACACTGTCAGGCACACACAAGGCATCATTAGAATTGTTGATAAATGAAGGTACCACGGTGGTGTGGTCATGATCACTGACCCCCCCCCCCCACACCACACACATCATCCAAATTATAGTCTTGAATACTGTCAGGAAAAATCAAAACATCTAAATTCTTGTACATTTCAAAGTCCACAGTAAAGCCCGAGGTATAAAGTTCTAATGGTAATTCATCCCCCTCCTCCTGGGACTCGATTGTTGGAACTTTCCGTAATGCTGCCCCTTGTTCTGCAGCCTTTCTGACCTCCGAGGCAATACTGGTTCCTCTAAAAAAATGTCTTGATCCTGACAGTCATCAATAAGGTCTCTATTAGAAGTACTAGTGTCAACCCTAGTATAAGTCCTAGTTGAAAAACTGGTAGCATTACGTCCTGGTGGATACGCAGTCATGTTTTTATAGTCAACACAGTCTCTAGCCAACTTTTTGTTTTTAATATTGGTATTCTTTTTGACAAACATTTCAACATTTTTAATAACTTTTTCAAAGTGGTTTTGGTGTTGAAAAAACAATAAGTCATTGGTAACACTTGAATCAAGCCTAACAATCTCATCACGTAGTTGTTTGAGTTTGATTTCATTATTGCGTAAAATCACATCGAGTAACTCCATACCTGTTCTCTGATACAGTTCAATTAATTCTTTGTAGGCCTCTGACCCAGAGATCAGGTTTAGAAAGAGGAAATGTAAATATTTACCCATTTTGAGAATTAAGGGTACTGTGTCCTCAACTGTTAACATTAACGACGACACAATGGACAATAATATTGATGTGACAGGTCCAACTTTTGTAGTTAAATACAATGAGGTTTCATCTTAAATTTGTGCTAGCTTGAGGGGTTTATGGGATCATTTCTTGAGTAGGGACATGAGAGCAATTCTGGGTGATGCACCTGTCATTGTTTACAGTAGGGGGCGCAATTTGAAGGGCTTACTTGAAAGGAGTAATGATGGTTGTAGGCGATCTTTTATGGGCAAATGTGGGTGTTGCAAATGGTGTAGGTACATAGCTGAAGGTCCCTATCTTGTGGTGGCTGGTTTTGGACGCACCATTGCCTGTCCTGGACGGTGTAATTGTGCTACGAAAAATTGTGTTTATATAGCTTCTTGTATGTCATGCCAAGCATTTTACGTAGGCATGACTACGAGGAGCTTGAAGGAGAGGATTAGGGAGCATTGTAGTTCCATTAGAAGAGGGGATGAGCACAATGCCCTGGCTTTGCACTCTAAGGTGTGTTGTGAATTTAAAAAGTTTTTATTTTTGATTGTTGATAGGACCAAGGCAAATCAGTATGGTGATGTCAACAACTTTGTAGCACTTCGTGAAATGGAGTGGCAAATTAGATTGAACGCCACCAAATTTCCGGGGATTAATGAGGGCATTTCTTTGAAACCCTTATTGAAACACAGGGCCAACTTCATTTAACATTGTTTGGTGGTCTTTAACATTTCAGGCAATTTTTATGTTAACATAGTGTTAGTTCATTGGAATACACTACTGAGCACTATATTTAGCATTTATGGAACAGGCTGTTTAACTTGATTCTAGCAGTCTGTTTTAGTATTTATCATATACATATTATATACATATTTATTTACACATATATATTTATATATATTTTTACATATTTTTTTAGGTCGTTGTAGTTCTATATACACATTTAAATTAATTTATGTGTAGACCCTTCTCACATGAGTATACATATATATATATATATATATATATATATATATATATATATATATATATGTTTTTTAATTTTTTTTTATTTCTTATATTGGATGTTTTTTGTGTTTTGCACTGTTTAATACTTTGAGAGTTTTTTTCTAATTTTGAGTTTGTGTCAAGGTTTCTTTTATGAGTGAGATTTGATTGATTGATTACTTAATTGTGAAATTAGTGAGTATTTAAGAACAACTTGCTGGGTGTGTTTTGTATGACTCTGAAGAAACCAGTTTACCTGGTGAAAGCGCTCAGTCAGTGTGCTCATTTGGAATAAACGCTTTTATTTTATGCCTGCATTGCTCTGGTCTGTGCCTTATTGTCAGCTCCATTTACACTGTGGTCGACTGGTTCGTAAATTTGAAATAAAATAAATAGAAATCTGGGAAGAACATTTAGTTTTCTACCACTTTAATGGTCAAAATTTTAAACTGCCAGCCCCAAATGTTAAGTTTTTATTTCTGTCTGTTAACATGGAAAAAAGTTATCTGTTAGCCTTCTCTCTTTTGAGGTAAAAAATTCCCTTGAATGCATTTTTGTATTCTTGTGGAGCTTTTCTCCCGGGTTGGGAGGGTGGCCTAATGGTTAAGGTGTTTGCCTTACAAACACAAGGTGCAGGGTTTGAGTTTCACAAGGGATAATTGGCTAGGCTTACAGTGGCTCGCAAGGGCAGTTAGCCTAGTACTAACCTATGAACCTATGTATTTAAACATACTGTAAAGTGTTCTTATGATGCTGCTGCTTCTCGGGCAATCTTGAGAAGATCTGCTTGGTGACATTATCAAAATCTTCTGAAGATATTAAAACTAAAATGTAAAGTTCTCCCTTGGACCTTTTGCAGCTGAGGTGCTTAAGAAGTTTAAGAGGGGAAAGTTTTTTATTCCCAAATTCTTTATAAATTTATACATATGACAAAGGCAGTCTTACATTTATATAAATGAAAACATACAAAATGATATCACTTTAGTTATAAACAATTTACATCACAGACACCATTGAAACAACTGTAGATGTAAACATTATACATCACTTATAAGTCATCCAGCCATTGTTAGTTAAGCATTATATAGCTCATTCAAATCCTGCCTCTTAAACCTCGATCCTGCTCTGCATATATTGTTCCCACAATTCCCATTTTTTCCTATGTAGTTTGCTACATCCCTTTTCTAAAGATCCCAATTCCAATTGTTTCATCTCTCTTACTATATTCACTACTTCCAGTAAAGTTGGTCTAGACTTTGATTTCCATTTTCTAGTAATTGCTTTTTTGGCAGCCACCATAATTAAACTCAGCAAGGATTGACTATGTCTAAGCAATTCTATTTCTGTAGCATGATGCAAATAAAATCATCTCCCCAGTCAGTCCAGTCAACTCATCCAACATCTCTGGCAAAGCAGTCTGCAGGGAATACCAAAAGTCTGCCAGCTCATCACACTTCCAAGAATATGTTTCCAGCTGCCTCTTTTTTAACTGTCATACATCCAACATTTGCTGTTCACCTGAGGAAAAGTTCTTTGGACTCTTCTTTGGGTATAAAAATACCCATGTAAACACTTCCAGGCAAAGATCCTAAATCTTCTAGACTTTGTTGCCTATATGGGAGATATACATATATCCCACCATTGTCTCGCTGTGAATTTCTTTATCCAATATCTCTTCCCAATCCCTTCTAAGCTCCTCTGATTGATTCTTATAATTATGATGCAATATTTTATAGGCTTTACTAATTATTCCTTTTTTAATGTCAACTTATGTTTTAGATTCTATTAAAAACTCTATCAATGCTGGTCTTTCATTGATAAGTGGAGAAAGTTGATTCAAATGATGATACAAATTTTCAAAAACTTCCTTTCTTAAGTAAAATAAAATGATCATTCCACCTTGACTTCCTTTTCAAAATGCAATTCAAGGTCGTGCCAACAAATAGGATTAAAAATGGCAAAAATGCTCCAAAAAGAAGGGAAAGCCTCTTAAAATCAAGGACAGTCCAAAAATGCAGAAAAGTGTTTGCAGGCATCAACTTGTTTAATATAAAGAATATTCATTTGTGGATAATCATAATTGTTATGAAGGAATTTCTACCCAAGCAATATGTGAAAATTTAACCTTTCTGGGTTGTATCTTTATAGTGGTTTAAAACTTCCATTGCATTACAAGAAAGTGTGTACTTTTCATTTTTGATGCCTCTTCCCAAACATTTAAATGTGTCTGTAACTGGAAATCCATTCATACTTTGTGTTTAAAATTATGAAAGTCAGGATAAGATGATGACTTTGATTTTTGCATGATTTGATTTGTATCATTCGTCATCTAAAGAAAAAGGTCTGTATGAATCATTCAGGTGATAGTTTAAAAGTAAAATCTATGTAAATAATTTGTTTTGTGGAAAATTAGAATTTAATACTTTTAACTAATTTTTACAATTTTTTTAAGATTCCGCAGCTAATACGAAAAGAATGCGAGACACTGTACAACCTTGTTTTAGTCTATTTTGTTGAGAAGCTCTCATTGGAGAATGTCCATTAATGAAAAGAATGGCTTGGTAAAATAGTTTTTATTAATTACCTGCTTAGGAAAAATATATGTATGTAAAACCTTTATATATGCACATGTACACATACATACTTATATATAAAAGTTTTTGTTAATTAAATCAAAAGCTTTTTAGGCACGTGCTGTAAGTGCAATAATGCCATATTTACTGGCTACTTATAGTTTCATTCCTACTTACTTGGCTATTGATCCATGAAGATCATTGGAAGCCTAACCATACACTTTCATGAACATTTAGCGCTTACATTTTAAGTATGAATAACCTAGAAACAAGTAGAACATGTGCATGTTGCCCCATTCATGAGATACAAAGGTGCTAAACCAGTAGCGAATACGTGGTTACCAATCCAGATTAAGCCTGAAAAGTGTAAGAGAAGTACTTTGCTTTATGTAGACAAGGTGAGTACAAAGAAGTGGTACTGTCTGTGGTACATATCTGTCCCTCCATCATGTTCTGTTTATATTTGAAAAGAGATTGAGATGTTTTGAGGGGGTGTTTGTGCCCCCATTGGACTTATGAATATGCAGTAGATCTGACACAATAGGGTCTGTTGAGGATCTGTATGAAAGGCAGAGATTGCCTCTCATTAACCCATATAATACTGAGAACAGGGACAAAGCCTTGAGGAGGTGTGCATATTTTTTATGGTTTAGGCCCTTGATTTTTGTAGTAAAAAAGAATTATGGGCATTAATGTTGTATCAAATGTTTGGATAGGTATGTACCAAAGAGGGCATTATACTCCATGATGAACTTAATGACTTCAAACATTACTTCACTGATAAACATCATTTAGAGCTCTCTCCAAATGTGAAAACAGAAACTTTGGAAACTAGCCAGTGAGAGACAGCTATTTAGATAAAATTCAGTTACTCTTTGATCACTACATTGTTGAACATCAGAAACTAAGACATTTGGAGAAGGTAAGAAAAAAGCAACTGAAAAAGGAGAAGAAAAATCTCTGTTGGGAAGAGCCTTGAGGCTGTTCAACAAAACACAGAGTAGTTTCAGCCTCAGCAGAGGAGATGGCTTCCAGTAATTTAGAGGAAAATGCTAATAAAATCCACTCAGTGTTACTTAGAATAAGTGAGCCATTGGCGAAATACACACATCCAAATGACAAAATACTGAAAATAATATAAGTTGCTATTCAGATGAGCTGATAAAACAGCAAATTCACTGGTTGAAATGAAGAAACAACTGGCTGAACATGTAGTTTCTCAGGAACTGTTAAAAAAAAGCAAGCCTGCAGAATAAACCTGAGATTCTCTGTTCTACCATAAAAACCTGGAAGGAACATACTGTATTAGTTTTATGAAAGTACAAACAAGCATTCCACAACAGAATTTAAAAGAAAGGGCACATCATTTTAAATCTCCAGATTTGGCCTTGAGAAAGAACCAAAGGCCTATAATAGTAAAGATTCAGTCATATCAGCAGAAGGAGCTGCTTCTTACAAAATGTGGCAGAATGGTTTTTATTTTATATATATATATATATATTTTTTTTTTTTTACAAGGAACATCTTTATCAAATTCTCATGTGTGACACAATCTTAAATTTATATAAATGAAAAATCATAGCAGTACAATCTCCATTGCCAACATTACACCTTACAAACCGTGTCAATACAACTTTAGCTGCAAGCATTATACATCACTTTTAATATACCCAGTCATTGTCCATCAACCATTGCATAGGTCACTCAGATCCTGCCTTCTTTTAAACATCATTCCTCTTCTGCATGTAGTGGTCCCAGATTTCCCATTTTTTCCTGTGTAATTTACTCCTACCCTTTTCTAAAGATCCCAGTTCCAGTTGTTTTATTTCTGTTACTATTTTTGTTACTTGTAGTAAAGTTGGTTTAGACTTTGATTTCCATTTTCTAGTTATTGCTTTTTTGGTAGCCATCACAATTAGACTCAGCAAGGCCTTACTATGTCTAGATATTTCCAACTCTGTATCGTAGCTCAAAAAAAATTTCCTTAGTCACTCCAGTTTGCCCACCCAGCATCTCCAACAGAGCAGTCTGCAGGGAATCTTTAAAATCAGACCGCTCTTTACACTCCCAGAAAATACCTCTTTCTTCCACATCACATCTACAACATTTGCTATCTACAAGAGGAAAGATTATTTGGAGCTTGCTTTGGGTGCAAAATGTCTATGTAAACACTTCCTAACAAAGATCCTAAATCTTCCAGATTTTGTTGCATATTTGGGAGACATACATACATCCCCATTGTTTCTTTGTGACTTGCTTATCCACTCTCTCTTCCCAATTCTTCCTAACCTGTTCTGATCAAGTCTTATAGTTATCATGCAATATTTTATATGCTGTACTAGTTATTCCTTTCTTAATGGCCACTTCTGTTCTAAATTCTACTAAGAACTCTACCAGTGCTGGTCTTTCATTTAGGACCCTGTACTCTGATATCAATCCTTGATATGGAAGGTAATCTTTCACCTACAGTCCAAATAAGTTCCTAGCATTTTCCCATTCTGTACCTTTCCCTGTTAGTTATTTGCTCCCAATACCTTCATTCCTTTGCCAGTTTTTTTCAGTATACTCCCACCCCCTTGCCTCTTGTCTGTATCCCTAATTGCAGTCACCCCTATCAGTGAATCTCCTTTCTCCATTCCTGTATTGGCTTAGTTCTTACAATACCTTCTGCTACTTTATGAATATAATATTGAGTATGATTATTGTTGATCTTAAAGGTTTGCATCGAATATCCCAATCTCTCCCTGTCACTTGAACTTCCCCTATGTTTCTTCATCTCTTTCCATTTTGAGTTATAAGTTTCTTCTTGTACTATGCATAGGAGCCTTAACTGTGTTGCTCTGAAATACACCTTCAAATCAGATAATCCCAGTCCGTCCTGTTGTGAAGAATAAGCTTATCCCATATGACTTCTGCTGTCTTCCCCTCCCAGATAAAATCCTTCAACTCTTTATTAATTACTGTCTACAACTTCTCTGGTTGATAAAAAATATGCCTGACCTGTATACAAGATTAAATGCACTAAAAGCATTTTACCTGCTTGTATATTACTATCAGTGTCCATATAAGAGAGCTTCCATTTTCTCAGTTTTTGTATTATCTTTTGTTTGGTCTTTTCTCACATACCCTTAGCTGCCACATTGGTATAATTTTTAACACATACTCCAAAATACTTGATTTTATCATGTCCCCATAAGTATGGATATTGCTGAACCAATTCGTATGTGGGTACATAATTTACCTCTATTGCTTTTGTTTTGGGTTCATTAATTTTGTATCCTAAAAAGGTTTGAAATTGTCTCAATATGTTCCACAGCACTGTAATGTCCCTTTCTGGTTTTGTCAGGTATAATTCCTTATTCCCTCTGTATGCAAACAGGTGAGCTCCAGCGTCTAAGTTTAAAACTATTCCAAAACAAACCTTAGTTCAGTCCCATTTCCCTTAGCTCTGCTACTCCTTAAAGAGCTTGCTAGCAACATTTGGTTTCTGTAAGCTGAAAAACTCCAACATAGTGTATTATCTTACTTACATTTCCTGGCTCTATTGTTTTTTTTTTTTTTTGGACTCCCTGCTGCTGGGGTTGCTCTGCCACTCCCCCTGCTTCTTCCTCCCAACTAGCATCTCACACATCACCAAGTGGCCCTCCCTCTCTACAACCCAATTTTCTCCTTTATTTCCTGACAAATCCTGTTTGAAAATTGTGCCCTATAATAGCCAGGCCCCTTGCTATGCTAGCATCAACAAAAACACTACTACTTTCTCCACTACCTCTGATGCTCATCCTTTATCCCCTCACCGCCTATGAAAACCAGTACCACCATGGATTCCACTACCCAAAATGTCAAACTACCACCCCAGACTTCTCTTACAAGTTAGCTCACCTAACTATCCCCCACACATCCAAACCCTCATCCCCTTTACCTCATCACCCAATTAAAACCTTAAAATCTAATCCAAGGGACAAGCACTGTCTAAGACTTATTCGTAAGTTTCTAAAGCTCATAATCAGATTTCAGTATAACCTTGTTACAGATGGGGACATCCATCCCAACCGTAGCCTATCTCCACCTGGTGACAATGATGCCTACACCACCAACAAACTACCCCTTAACAGTCCCGCAAATGCTCTCCTGAAATTTCACTTGAACATTCGAAGCATAAATAATAAAATCCCCAGCCTGCATGCCCTCTTAGCAGTTAATTCCCCAAACATAATGTGTCTTACAGAAATCTGGCTTAAGCCTACTACTGCTGATAAGGTATTACCCCCGGGCTACAACATACATCGAATAGGCAACAGCTAAGAAGGGAGGTGAGATAGCAGTTCTTTACAAAAATATACTAAATGTTAATAGACATCCAGTTCAACTGCCCCCATTTAATAATGCAGAAATCTTCATTACCAAACTGCAAATTAACAATAATAAGAGTATAAATATTGTCTGTGTCTACATTCCTCCAGGTAATAAAATAAGCACTCTGGAACATATCCTCCAATGGTTATCCACTGCCTACCCCCAAGAAACCCTTGTTCTTGTTGAATTTAACACCAACTGGTGCACCTGCACAGCTGAATCCCCTGTCACCCATATAAATCTGTTTGGGTTCACACAAATAACCTCTCCCAGTAGGATTAGTAAACCCACCAACTGAGAAAGTATCTTAGATTGGGTACTTATCAATAGCCACCCAAGCTTGTATACAGCTGGGACTCTCCTCGATGACCTAAGTAATCATTCACTAACTTATATTATTAAGCATAGGGCAGAAACCTACTACAAGACTATGTACAAAACAATCAGAAATAATAACTTCAATCTTACTAACTTCCTAAACAAACTTAAATCAGTCAACTGGTCAATCCTAAAAAATCTACCACTAGATGACAATTTAATTTATTTAATAGTAAATTCCTGAGCATCCTTGACTCCTGTGCTCCTGCACATACTATAAAGACTAAATCTAATATTGCTCCATTGCTCACAAAGGAAACTAAGATAACAATCAAACTTAGAAATATAGCCTAGACCAAATGGCAAACAACTAAAGCCCACCTTGACCAACTGAGATATCATCAACTTAGAAATTATACAAAAAACTAATTTTGCTAGACAAAAAAAAAACTACTACCAGAACTTCCAATTTAAACACCATAACAATCCCCAAACATTTTGAGCAGGTATTAATCGACTTCATCCATGACAATATACTACCCCAACCCCATCAAACTGCACCCATAAATCCCCACAAACTGTTGCCACACCCTTTAATAACTTTTTCACTGAAACTATTCAGTCCTTAGCTAACCACCTTACTCCCTCCCACTCTAACTCTACCACTAATGCACCCACTTCTCATCCTCTCTCTAACTTTCAACCTGTCTGTACCACTTTTATCTGATCCCTTATCAAAAAACTAAAACCAACTGCTCTTTCTGCTGACCTTTTTCCTGCAGAGTACTTAGAAAAAGCTGCTAACACCATAGCATTCTCCAACTCTATCCTAATCAATAGAACATCAACTGATGGAGCTAGCCTCTCAGTCTGGAAAATATCCCATGTTATCCCACTCCACAAAGTGGAAGCTCAACAGAACTATCCAATTACAGACCCATTGCCATTCTCTCACCACTAGCCAAATTAATGGAGAAGTACATTCATCAGCAGCTTATGGACTATCTCATTCAGAATGGTCTGCTTGCCAACTCTCAGCATGGCTTTGGGCCACATCACAGTAACACCTCCACTCTCCTTTCTTTTACAAATACCATATTCCAAAATAGGAAGAACAGGCTATTTTCAGCCCTATTTCTAAACCTGTCGAAGGCCTTTGATATGGTCAACGACAAATTACTCATCCATTCCCTAAAATCCATCTCCCTAGAAAACCATGTTATTCAGTGGTTCCTATCCTATTTGAATGTTAGACAACAGGCTGTATTATGGCAGGTCAAACTGTCCACCCTGCTACCTTTCATCTTTGGTGTCCCTGAGGGCTCTATTCTAGGTCCTCTACTCTTTTCTGTCGTCATCAACAGTCTTCATACTGCCATCCCTAATGCAACCTGCATTCAATATGCAGAGGATTCTACCCTGATCTGTATGGCCTCCTCCCCTTTAGACCTGCAAACCATAACACAAAACACATTTAGCACAGTTGAAAATTGGCTCTCTAATCACCGTCTGTTGTTAAATCTCAACAAAACTAAACTGCTCCTCTTTACCCCCACCAGTAGATCCACCCCATTTTCCTTCTTCATAACATCCAACAACGGTACCTCTATCTCTCCAGATGACCATACTAAGCTGTTAGGAGTAATAGTGGGCAATAATCTCAAATTTGATCTGCATATCAATAAAGCTATAAAAACCATTAATAAGATGCTTGGCTCATTATATAGAAGTAAACCATTTCTAACTCCATTAGCAAGGACTGCAATCGCCCTCTCACACCTACTCTCTCTGCCCTTCTATATGCCTCCCCCATACTCTCCAATTTGAGCAAAACTGAACTTAGTAAGTTCTCTCACTGTTACAACCATATTGCCAGCTTTGCCATAGGCTCAATATATAAGACACATCACTGTCAAAACCTCAGTCTTTTCTGTTGGCTAGAACTGACTAGCCAACTTCTGTTCAATCAGCTTATAGTAGCACACAACATTCTGTACCACCCCAAAAACACTTCAGCACTCAGAAATATCATAAAGCCATATAGTAATTCAAAGCAACTATGATCATCCAATAAATTGTTGGTCCAAACCCACAAAGACATTAACTCAGCCAGCGACACCCTGTTTGCCAATGTCATTGGTAAAACTTGGAATTTACTTCCATCCAACCTTACCCTTGAACCTTCTTTAAGTCTTTTCAAAAAAGGCCTCAAACAGTATTATAAAGAGCACTGGCTTTGTCCCTGTACTAACCCTGATTAATCACTACTTATTCAATGCCTTATTTAAATTAATATTGTATGCATCTCTTGCTCATAATAGCTTGCTGCAACCTGCTGTTTTTGTATACTATTACACACTGTGTATTTTGTGAGTACCTACTAGAGGGCTTTGTAAATATGTTTGACTCATATCTGTTATGGTATATCTGTGTTATCTGGAGCATTTCTCCCCAGGTCTCTGCTAAAAATGGACATATATCCAGTAGGACTATCCCAGTCTACAAATTTAAAATAAATAAATAAATAAAATAGTGTTATCTGCAAGTAGAGTCAGGTTCTTTTGACTACCATACCAACTATATCCTTGAATTTCTGAGTACCTTATTTTCTTTGCCAGTGGTTCTAAATATTATGCGAACATTAAAGGGAAGAAAGAGGACAGCCCTGCCTTGTTCCTCTGCTCAAGCAGAGATTATCAGAGAGGACCATACCCACTTTAATTTTCTCCTCCAAATCCCTCATATATCCTCCTAATCAACCTTATAATTTTTTAGGGAATGCAAATGCTTCCATTGCTCTGCTCATAAAGTCCCAGCTCACACTATCAAATTTTTCCTCTGCATCAAGACCTACCAACAACAGTGGTATTTTCTTACATTCTGCTTCCCTCTGGATCATCACTGTTCTGTTAATGTTGTCAAATGTTTGCCTCCCCTCCACAAAACCACATTGATCCATATCTATCAATTTTGGTATCACTTTTGCCACTCTCTTTTATGCCATTATAGACATAAACACTTTATACTCATGATTTAGTATTGAAATGGGCTTGTATAAAGCAGGATCTGATGGATCTTTATCCTCTTTGGATTTTACAGCTACTACCGCTTTCTTCCAAGATATTGATACCTCTCCTCTTAAAAATATTGTTAAACAAATCCTTCCAGATCTTTATCAGCTTTTTTCTCTACTAGCTTCCAAACCTCCACAGGAATACCATCTATTCTTGCGGACTTTCTTGTACACTGGTTATATATCATTTTTATCTCATCTCCTGCAATCTTGTTAGTAATTAGGCCTTCTCTACCTCTAGCCTGAGCATATTTAATTCTTTCATAAACATTTCCATTTGTACCTTTTCTCGATTTTCATATTTCTCTGCTTTATACAGACTTTCATAAAATTTTTGAAATTTTTCCAATACTTCCACAGGATTCCTTGTTTTCTTCCTTGCTATAGGCTCCCTAACCTTGGTGGCAGCCCTTTCTATTTTCTGTTGCCTGAGTTGTCGTGCTAAAAGTTTTTGTTCTGTAGGATTATTATCACAACACAGTTGCTTAACAGCAATCTTTTTAAACTCATGCATATTATTAAGGTAATCCCTTATTTTCTGTTTAGCATTCTGTGACTGCTCCTGTTTCTTGTTCTGTGAGATTCCCCCTATTTTGCAGTACTTTAACATGTCACTCCCTCTAAGTAATTTTTGTTGCTACTTAACCATATCTCAGTTTCTTTTATTTCACTGTTTTTTTTAAATGACACTTTCATTTTATCTCACCCCTAACTATATTTTCAGAAGAAAATTCTATCAACTCTAATACATCCTGAATAATTTCCACTGCCTATTTTTCATTTCAACAAGTAGGTGGGTAAGTGACAGTGTCCCTTTTTTATTTCATTACCCTGTGTTTTTATTTTAATTATTATTGGTGCATGATCCAAAATAGTTATTGGGTGCATATTAAGACTGCCAATTAAATGCACACATTCCTGTCAAATGTGTATTCTGTCTAGCCTAGCCCAGTTTTTGTATCTTGCAATAGTATGTAAATTCACTCCAAACTCATAGTACTGAATTCACAATTTGCATGCCAAATGTTTTCATAAATTTCTTTAAAAATCTACCCCCCTTTGTTATATTTTCCCTTCTCGGCCCCCCAGACACATCTTCACTGTTGCAAATCAAATTGCATTTCCCACCTATAAGTAATATTCCTTGCTGAAAGCTGATTATTTCTCCCAGAATTTTCTTAAGCTCCATTATAGCATTTTTCATTTGATTATAAATACATGCCAGTGTAATCCTTCACTTTTGCAAGTAGCCCCTTAATACTATAAATCTTCCATTATTGTCTTTTATATTTTCTTCTATTACTATTGGAGCTCTTCTTGCAATTAATATAACTACTCCTGTCTTCCTTTGCCCCATATATTCTGCTGAATAACCATCTTGAAAGCCTTTCTTTATCAAATTCACATGTTCAGTTCTTTCCAAGTGTCTCTTCCGGAGTACAGCTACTTGCACTCTACATTTTTTTAATATAATTCACTGTTTTTTCTTTTTTTGTATTTATCTTTGAGACCATTAATGTTTAAACATGTTATAAAAAGACTGGTACAGCGGTAGCGTTGTTGCCTAACAGCAAGAGGTTCTCCTGTTCAATTCTCGGTTGGAGTGCCTTCTGTGTGGAGTCTGCATGTCCTCCACACAGTCGAGTTGCCTCCAAAAGACATGCATGAATGGGCTTGCCTTCGAAGAAGGTTGGGTGTCGGGCTGGCAACTCAGCACCATAAAAATCTACTGCCAGTCATTAGTGGACCGGAGTTCTGCTGTGGCAACCCCAACCGGGAAAAGCCAAAAAGACAAACATAGAAATACTCATGTTCCTGAGGGATTATTCTTCCCACTATTTATGTACAACAGCTTTTTTGTTAAATGTATGGTTCCAGCTTTTGTATTCACTGCATGCACCATTTGGCAGGTTAATCTTTTATACATTTGTTTCTTGTCATCTCCATTTGAGCCTATGTCACATCTTGCAGAATTTTTTTATTGAAAACTCTCAAACAAAAATACACACACAACTCAATACCCCTGTAAAACCTAATAACTCGCAAAACTATGTACATAATAAGAACAAACGTTCTAAAATGATAGCCACACCCACAGGCTAGAGACACCCAAAAAGAAAGGTCATTCATGCTAAGATGCATGATACAGCCTGTGATTTTAGTAAATACTATCTGACTTTTGTCTTATCCTTGTAGCCCTCCCACTTGCCTAAGACAACACTTGAATGCTTTCAGTAAACATTTTCTCCAAGACATTTCTCGTTATTAGATTGTCTTCTGGTGACATAAAAACCAGACACAAACTACTAAGGATACCTTGTTTACCAGAAAAAAAAGCCTTATAATATTCAATATTCTTTTCCATTTACATGTTTTGTAATATGCTTGTTGCTGGATAAATCACAGGGTTAACCCAGTTATTTGCCTTTGCAAACATTAGAAAAAGCACACTAAATTTTCTTTTGCCATGCTCTCTCACCCAGACTCTTCCTTTCTCCTCTTTTTTTTTCTCACATTGCAGTGCCTACATTTCTTAAAACTGAACAGGTAAAAAGAGGGAAGAAGGGAGAAAAAAAGAAACACAAAAGCACCTTTTTATACTAATATCTCCATTACATTAAAAAAGAACTGAAAAAAGCTTTATTTCATAGCTTGCTTAAACAATTATGCAACATTTAAACATTACCATTAAGAGAAAAAAATTTACTTACAGTTAACTTTCTCCATTTTCCTTCCCTCTCCAAAGTAGTTTCTCCAAAGCTTAATGACATAATGTAGGGCATTTGCTTTAGAATCCCCTACAAATTTAACAAAGTCCACAAAAATCCAATAGTTCCAAATCCTCTTGTTCTGGTATGTTTCACAGATCTAATTATTGCTTTGTAATCCCACATTTGTTTGTTTACAGCTAACCAATTTTATTCTAAAGCATTAATAACATGAAGCAGGGTATAAGCTTTAAAGTTCCCCACAAGTTTAACAAAGTCCAAGGAAGTTCAATATTTTCAGATTTTCCTTTTCTGTCATGCTTTACAAGTATAATTATTCCTTTATCATCCCAACCTTGTCGATTTCCAAGTTACTAGCTTTAATCCTGTTCATCTCCATCTCCTGTTTCTGTTTCATTTCCAACATATTCCAGATTCTTCTAGTCAATTCTTATGTTTTCTTCCTTCTCTCAGGCAATTGAAACAATGGAAAATATTTCATGGGCTTAGTTTCTCTGTAGTCCTTAGCATCAAGAGAACACAAAGCTGAAGCAGAACCTCCTTCTGATTCACAGCTCACTGTTTGTTGGACAGACATTTTTATTTCCTCCTCAGCATCTATTCATCAAAAAATGATTTTGTCTCTCCAGGGAAGACACTTTGAAGATGGCTGGATACAGCAGTTTGAATCTCATGCCTGCTTTTCAACATTCCTTAAATAATAGAATATATTTACTTCTCTTCTGCCTGGTGTACACGTAATCATTCTCCACAAACACACTATCTCCCACTTTTAGCGCTTCATCTTTCTGACACAGTTTTGTCAAAATCAGCTTCTCCTGTTGATAAGATTGCATTTTTACTATTAAAGATCTAGTTTTTTTTTTTTTGGTAACCATTTTTGGAGCATACACATGATGTGCCTTTTCAGTTAACAGTTGCTGTTGTGAAATACCAGTCCAGTTGCTTATTTGTGCTTTCATAAAATTAATACAGTCTGTTCCTTCCAACTTCTGTGGTACAGTGTAAAGTCTCAGGTTTTCCCTATGTGCTCTGTCCTCTAACTATATTATTTTTTGAAACATCTCTTATTGTGCAGTCTGATGTTCAGCCAGCCTTTTCTTCATTTCAGCCTGTGAGTTTTTCAGTTCTGTCATTTTATCTGAATATCTGTTTAAAGCTTTTTCCATTTTTTTTTTATTTTTTTGTGTTCATATACTCCTTCAGTGTTTCATTTATTTTAACCAGGTCTGTGTGCAGCTGCCTTATAGTCTCCTCTAAGTTACCGGAAGTCATGTCTGAAACTTGTAGTGCTTCTTGCTGAACCACTGTGGTACTCCTCTCAGTCTGTGCATCTTTCTCACCTTTTGCAGCTGGTTTTTCTCCAGACCCTTTATATTTCTTGTTTTCTGGCATCCAGGTAGTGCACTTACTAGCCAGTTATTGAAATATACCTAGAAATCTAGGTCCACTGGCCTTCTTTGCCAAGTTTCTGTTTTCAGACTGGGAGAGCCAGAATTAAGCAGTTACTCAATGTGCAGCCATGTAGGAATTCTAGAAGGGTAAAATATTATCAACTGGGGGCACCAGAATGTTTGTAGAAAATGATTATTCACTGTACACCAGGTAGAAGTGAGTTTGTCCTTTCATTCAGAGGGTGTCAAAGTCCAGGGGTGCGATTCAAGTTGCTTATATCCCACTGTCTTCAGAATATTTTTTTTTTCAGAAGGATCCCACATTCTTGATTGCAGAATATGTAAATGAGAAAATAAAAGAAGTCTATCCAGCAAAAAGTGAGGCATCAAGTTGAAAGGGAGTCTGCTTCTCCTTCCTCTGAAAAGGGCACAGTCCGCAGACAGAATTTGCCAGTAAAACCTTTTCTGTTGTTTCAAAACAACATGATTGAGCAATAGAAATAAGCACAGGAGCTGATGAGAAAAACAAGGAGTACATTAGATTTGAACTAGAGACCAGTGTTGGGTGATAGAGAAGAGGAGAAACAGTAAGAACTGTAGAGAATAAACGCGCAAAAACTCTAAGGGAATATTTCTATTAAGTTGCACAACTTTGCTTTTGCAAGAACTGGAGAGAAGAGGGATAGAGTAAAGGAAAAGAGAGACTGGAAGTTTGTAGATTATTTTAAGCTGGTTGTGGACTGTAAAGTATCATTCTTTCACTTTGTCATTAATGTTTAGAAAGATAATGAAGAAGAAACTAAGTAAATGTTCCTTTTTTTTCTTTGTGATGTGTGTATGCATTGTATTTTTTCCTTTCTGTTAGTAATTAATATGTGTATAACAGATTTATTGCAGTTGACTGCAGGCTACATTGTAAACTAGTTATTTACAGAATGTATAGATATTTTAAATGTGAGCTGGAGGCCTTATCAGTAGCTGATTTGCTAATGTCAGAGATAAGATAGGAATGTACCTTGTCTATTTATCTGCCAGCCAAGCCATGCAAATGTCTGCGGGACAAAGTTCTTAAAAAATAACTGAACTGTGAATAGTAAAGTATGTATGAAGAAACAGTAAAATTAGAATTTAAAGAAGGGACATATAGCTTAGTGAAGAATGAATAACTATAAGCCACTGTCAGCAAAAGTCCACCAAGAAATACAAATAGTATCCAGAACTTCTTTCGCTGCTCTTAAGCGGAAGAATTCACTAATCCTTCTCTGTTTCTGTACAACAAACTTCTTTATTTAATTTAAATGCATGAATGAATATAAATAAAAATAGAGTTAAGCACTTTCATCTACATAAAAGTAGACTTCATCAGAACACTTCCATTTTACAAATGCTAGATTTTATAGATAGTTCTAACCAATCCCAAAACTTCTAACCTTAAGCATCATGTACATCAATTAACTGTTTAAAGTGCTCAGTGCTCTCATAATTGCATTTTTGTAGTTACACATTACATCAAATTGGCCATAGAAACTAATGTACCATAAAACAATCCTACCCTGTTGCTACATAATGTAACCATTGTGCTACATCAGCTAAACAAAACTTCAGTTTGTCTTTAAAGGTGCCTGTTGTAGACTAAATTTATGAACTAGTTAAAATGCATTTACGATAACTGAAATTTAAAATGTTTAAAAACCAAGTCAATCTATAGTAAACAAAATCTATTTAAATGGGGATATCTGTATACATTTCATAGCCCCATCTTTGTACTAAAAATTAAATGTAACCTTGGACTATGTATTTATTACATTGTGTTCTCTAAGATGGGCTTAATAGATATGCTTTCATTAATTCCTGGGTAAACTGATGCATTTAACATAATCTGCCATCTAGTTTCCCTTTCGCCCAATCTCTTTCGAACATTACCTCCTCTTGGATTAATTTTAATACTCTCAAGTATTCCAAATTTAAAAGCATCACAGGTAATACTGTCATTAAGGTGCCTCCACAAAGCATTTTTCTTGTCCTTTTTTCTAATACAATACCCATGATCGTATATTCTCTTCCTTAGGCACCTATCCATCTTCCCCACATAGTAACATGGGCATTTTGTACATTTAGCAAGATATATGACGTGTTGGGTACGATAATTCCCTTTCTTAAATTTAACCTCCGTTCTGTTTTTATCTCCCAATAAAAGAGATGGAACCTGCAGTATCTCACTACACTGATTACAATGCCCACATTTTCTGGTACCTTCCTCCTTTTGTATATCGTTTCCTTTTACTGTTTTCCTTTCCAGTTCACTTTTTAAATTCCTTCCATTTTTGGAGACAAATAGCGGATATTCTCCTACCTTTTTGTACACACTATGTTCAGATTTCATAATATTCCAGTTGGCATCCACTATTTTTCTTATTTATTTCACATAAGGCCCATGTTAGAATATACAGGCTCTCCTGAATTTGGTTTCACTATCCTTGCTATTATTATACGTTCTAATGAACCCAGTACCTAATACGGGTTTATATCTTGTACCCCATTCATTTTTCACATATTTTTTAGTGTCCTCTATCAAGTGTAGTGGATATCCTCTATCTTTAAACATATTCCCTATAATATCTAATTCCTCTACCATATCTGTGTATTCTGAAGTCATTCTTGCTGCTCATATGTACTGACCTTTAATGATACTTAGTTTTTGACTGTACGGATGGCAACTGGCATACTGCAGGTATGAATTACTAAAAGTATCCTTCCTATATATTCTGGACCCGAATTTGCCATTTTCAACAGATATAAGCGTATCTTAAGTATGAAATTTTATTCCTATCCATGTTGTATGTAAATTTCAAATATTCACTGGAGGAATTAAAATACTCTAAAAATGCATGGAATTTATCTTCTTTTCCTTTCCATAAAATGAATATATCGTCCAGAAATCTAACATAACTAGTAATCCTTTAATACCATACCGAGTATTAAAATTAATCCAAGAGGAGGTAATGTTCGAAAGAGATTGGGCGAAAGGGAAACTAGATGGCAGATTGTTAAATGCATCAGTTTACCCAGGAATTAATGAAAGCATATCTATTAAGCCCATCTTAGAGAACACAATCTAATAAATACATAGTCCAAAGTTACATTTATTTTTAGTAGAAAGATGGGGCTATGAAATGTATACAGATATCCCCATTTAAATTGATTTTATTTGCTATAGATTGACTTGTTTTTTAAACATTTTAAATTTCAGTTATCGTAAATGTATTTTAACTAGTTCATCAGTTTGTCTTTAAAGGTGCCTGTTGTAGACTAAACTTAAGTTTTGTTTGACTGATGTAGCACAATGGTTACATTATGTAGTAACAGGGTAGGATTGTTTTATGGTACATTAGTTTCTATGGCCAGTTTGATGTAATGTGTAACTACAAAAATGCAATTATGAGAGCACTGAGCAATTTAAACAGTTAATTGATGTATGTGATGCTTAAGGTTAGAAGTTTTGGGATTGGTTAGAACTATCTATATAATCTAGCATTTGTAAAATGGAAGTGTTCTGATGAAGTCTACTTTTATGTAGATGAAAGCGCTTAACTCTATTTTTATTTATATTCATTCATGCATTTTATTAAATAAAGAAGTTTGTTGTACAGAAACAGAGAAGGATTATTGAATTCTTCTGCTTAAGAGCAGCGAACAAAGTTTTGGATACTATTTGTATTTCTTGGTGAAAAATGAAGACAGAGAATACAGGCATATACATTCCTACTAGTAATAACCTCAGTATGAATAGTGAAAATGCAAAGTCTATTTAATGAGATCCAAGGGACGGGACTTTTTCTTAAGGTTGTAATTCAGTTAACTGAAAACGTGCAAGTTTTTTTTCACGTGTGAGGGAAGTCGAAGTGGGACAAGATAGGATGGTGCTGGTGCAAAATGGACCAGTGCTTCTAACATGCATTGTCAGCTTGATTAAACCAAACTTTAGAATGGGTGAAGCCTGTGATCCAGCTGTTGGTCTGGGGTATCTGCCCAAATATGGAGGAGGAATTTTCCTTTTTGACAAAATGTATATAGCTGCGAGTTAAAAAGGGATAGGGGTTAAAAATTAAAATGTTCATAGTTTTTACATTTTAAACATTTTTTTAAAGACAAGTCTGAGAAATTGTGACAGAGGTCTAAACTTATGAATGTGCAGTTGCGTATAACTTCAGCCTGCCAAGCAATAATGCTTACTTGTAAGTTGAAAGGTGGAGACACATTTTCAAAAAAGAAAATGTCATGTAGAAAGAATGACCATATCATCAACTGTATGACATTATAAGTATGGACTGTTAAAGGTGAAGTATTAAAATATATGTGTCAGAAAAACCCAAAGTCATCCACTCCCGTTTTCCCATTTTTCTATATGGGGTCAGGGTATCTTGTTAACTGCTGCCATCTCTCTTGATTCACTGCCTCACGTCCAATGTGGAGCGGCTTTTGCATAATTCTTATATGGTGGCCTTCTTCTGCACTCATGCCTGACTGTCGCAGGTCTTCTCTTACACAATCCATCCGCCTCTTTGCTGGGTGATGTCATTTCCTCTTACCTTCTTCCTGTCTGTCCCAAATCATCTTTATCTGATTTTATTCTGCTTTTATGCAAATGTCCAAACCACTGTAATCTATTCTCTTTGATCTTTTCTGCAATTGGAGCTACTTTGGCTTCTGCTCTTATGTCCTTATTTCTTTGTCTCTCCCACAGTGTGTATCCTACCACCCTTCTCAGGCACTTCATTTTCATAACCTCTAGATTCCTCATCTGTTGATAGGTTGGTACTAGGCTATCGGCCCTAGGGCCTATGCAAGCCTAGCCATAACAATTCCCTGGCTATTTCTTCCCACACTATTTACTTCCCTGGACCCCTGTCCAGCAGGGCAACTGACATGATCCCCGGGGTGAATTTCCTTTCTCCCATCCAATCATCAAGGTTCCTTTTGAAGAGGACCAAAGAGGCACTCTGCTTGACATTTATGGGAAGTCTGTTCTAGAGTCTGGGGAGTCTCTGGGTCAGGAACCTATCCCTCCAGTATGTTTTGTTTATTCTAATGACAAGATTTAGATCCTGGAGCGTGTGGCGCTGAGGGATTGGGATTACTTTGTGTAGCATGTCCAACAGCTCTGGGTTTGACATGGCCTTGTATGTTAAGCAGAGATCGCCTCAGAGTAGATGATATGCTACAGAGTGTAACTGGAGCTTTTTAAGGCGGTCAGAATAGGACATCTGCTTTAGACCAGTGATTATTTTAGTGAGGTATTTCTGCGGCCTTTCCAGTTGTTGCACATGTCTTGAGAGGTACATACCAAATGGGGCGTTGAATTCTATAATGGGTCTAATGAGGGATGAGTACAGTGGGACAATGACCTCCTTTTTTCTGGATGAAAAGCCCTTAGTGATGAGGTGTGCCACATAGATTTTCTGACTATTGTGGTGATGTGGTTATTGAAGGTGAGACCACTGTCCACATGTGTCCCTAAGTCTCTTATCGCACTTTCGGTATTTAGTGTACTGCCACCTATGTGGTAATTCATGGGTACTTGTTTTTTCCCAAAGGTGATAACTATACATTTCTTGGCATTGAGCTTGAGCCCATGGCTCTGACACCAAACATCTGTTTCTGTAAGGCCCTTTTGTAGAGTATCCACATAATTTGGGGATTCAATAATGGCTCCCAGTTTGCAGTCATCTGTAAACTTTGTTAGCTAGAGTCCCTTAGTGTTGGCCTGTACTTCAGAGAAGTCGATGCCAAACAAGAGAGGTCCCAGGACTGAACCCAGAGGTACTCCACTTGTCACTTGTCTGGAGCTGGATTTGGAGTCAGCTACTTTTGCAGTATGGGTTCTGTCAGTAAGCCAGTTGGCAACCCATCGAGTGACGTAGGTATTAATGCCCAGCTTAGTAAGTTTATGTAAGATTCTAGAGTGGGGGATGGTGTCAAAGGCTTTGGCGAGATCCAGATCGGCTGTGTGGACTGCCTTACCCTCATCCACAGCTGTGCAGACTGATTCGAAGAAGTCAATCAAGTTCAGGAGACAAGATCGGCCCTTCAGAAACCCAAACCGGGTGGGGTCCAGTGTTTTAAGGTTGCCAATGTCTTTGTTTATAAGTTCCATGATAATACTCTCCATGGCCTTGCAGATCAGGCTCTTCAGACTGATGGGGTGGTAGTTCCCGGGATCCAAGGTGGATCCCCCCCTTGTAGAGTGGGATAACTGTAGCTGTGTGCCACTCAGTGGGCAAGAAGCCTGAGGTGAGGCTATGATTAAACATGAGTTCATATTGTAGTTCATTTAGTACACAGCCCTGGATGTCATCTGGTCCCATGGATGCTGTATTCTTAGCTTTGGAGAGTGCATGTTTTACCTTTGTGGTCATTATTACCGGAATTTGGCAATCTTCTGGTATTGAGATGGGACATTTAGGGGGTGTGAGGGGTTGAAGTTGGCACTGAATCGATCTGCCAGGATATTGGCAATATCCTTGGGATCAGTATATTTAATTCCATTCTGTTGTAGCTCAGAGCAGATCTGAGCATTGCCATTTAGATTCTTGACATAGTTATAGAATGCCTTGTGGTTGTCGTTAGAATCTTTGGCAATTTTATTTTTGTAACTAGATTTGAAGGATTTTATTAGGGATCCCAGCTTCTTACTGAGGCTGGTAAGGGAGTTTTTTTGCACCCTGGGATTTTCCTTTTTTCTGCAACAGTTTCTTCCTTTTGTTATAAAGTTTGTTTATGGCAGGGGACCACCAGATTGGCTTCCTTTTTTTGGAGGAAAGCATCTTGGTTCTGTTTGGGATGACACAATTCATGTATGAGTGGATGTGCTCATACAGTGCCTTAGTGTAGGACTCAGCAGTCAAACTTTCATTTCCCATCTTGTTCTTTCTTTACTGCCCAGGTTTCTGTACCATACAGTAGTGCTGGTTGCACCACTATCTTGTACACCTTACTTTTCATCATCTTTGATTTTCTTTTGTTATAGAGTACACCTAAGACTCTGTGCCAGTTGCCTGCTGCCCCTCTGATTCAAGCTTTGACCTCTTCTTTCAAGCTTTCCTTCTCATCAACCACCCCTCCCAGATACTCAAAGCTGTTAACCTGTTCCACTGTCTTCACTTCTATCTTAGTTCTGATTTCCCTTATTTACTGCCATTTCCGCTGTCTTATCTGTGCTTAGTTTCATTCCGTGTGCCTTCAGTTTTGCATTACACTCCCCTATCCTTTGATGAAGACTGTCTGTAATGCCAAATTATTTGCATACAGCAACTTTGTTTATTTATCCCCTTTGATCTGTTTGCTAATGTAGTCCATTACCACTGTGAACAGCAGTGGGCTCAGAGCTGAACCCTGGTCCACCCACTCCCACTGTGAGATTGAACACCGTTTGTACTTGAGCCATTGCGTTCCTGTACATAGCCTGCACTAATTCTACCAGTGTTTCTTGGACTTCGAACCACCATAGTTCTGCCCAAATCAGCTTTCTTGGGACCTTGTTATATGTTTTCTCCAAGTCTAGGAATGCCCAATTGGACTTTTTCCTCATCTTTAGCTTCTTCTCAACTATGTCTCATTGCAAACAGTTGTGCTGCTTCCTGATCTGAAGCCACACTGCTCATCTCCCACCTTACTTTTTACTACTCTGTGTATCCGTTTATCAATCACCCTCTCCAGAACTTTTATACAATGTGACAGGAGTTTGATGCCTCTGTACTGTCATTAGTTGTGGATTCCCCCTTTGCTTTTGGACACTGGCATGAGTATGCTTATTCTTCAGTCATCTGGGATACACATTTCTCTCCACACTGCTATAAGTACCCTCAGAGGCCATTTCTCTTGTATCCCACCCAGCATCTTTATCATATCTGCTGTGACCTTATCTGAGCCTGCTGATTTCCCTGACTTCATTTTCATTAGTGCTATTCTTACTTCTTCTAGGGTTGTCTCCACTTCTTTTCTCACTGTAGGCTGTGTCTGGAGCAGTACAGCTTATGTGGGGTTTTCTTCATTCGGTAGCTGCTGAAAATACTCATTCCATCTGCCATTGAGGTCCCGTGGACTGGTGAGCAGGTTGTTGCTGGCATATCTTATGAAAAGTGTCTGACTATCTTCTTTATCTTTCTGTCTTTGCCTTGCAAACTGATAATAGTTTTTGTGCCACCTACTGAGTCACTTTCCAGAAGCTGGTAGAGTGACTCTGATGCCCTGTTCTTTGCTGTTGCAACTCCGTTCCTAGCTTCTTTGTTAGTCAGCCTGTATTCCTTCCTAGCCTGGTCCATCTTTTCTACCTCTCATTTCTCCCTGCACTCCTCCTTTCTTTTGATGACTTCCTGGACTTCTGCATTTCCCCATCAGCTTATGTACCTTATTTCCATACCTGGCTTGGCCGCATATCAGGTCGTTTTGAGGCCCTGCCATTGTTTTTCAACTCCACCAATTTCCTCCTCCTGTTGGCATGCTAGAGCCCTGAGTAATTCCTTGAACTGTTGTGCATTCTCTCCAGTCAACTTCCATGTCTTCAGACTGGTTGCTGTTGACCTTACAGCCTTCTGTGACCACTGCTTGCAGCTGATTGTGGCAACCACTGGTTTATGCTGTAGGATGACTGTTTTCACTGGGGATGACTTTGCAATCATTGATTCTACCCCAGTGTCCTTTCCTTACTAGAAGGAAGTCTAGGTTGCATGTTGGCCATTCTTGTATGTGATCTTGTGACTGTCTCTCTTTGTGAACCATGTGTTTGCTACCATCAAGCCATTTGCCAGACAGAAGTCTAAAATAGCCTCTCCTTCTTTATTCCTGTTGCCCCACCCATGTGGACCCAGGCAGTCCTCCTATCCTGTTTTTTCTGTCCTGATATGTGCATTCAAGTCACACATTATCAACACCAATTCATGTTGTCCTGCTTTATTTAGTAGGTCCTGTACCTGCTGTCTGAATGAATGTGTTCTTTTCCTCACTATCACAACCCTGCTGTGGTGTATAGATGGATATTATGAATACTGTCCTATCATTCCACTGTAGTCTGATTACCATAGGTCTATCACTAATTCTGATGATACCCCTGACTGACATCTGAAGCTTCTCGCTCACCACAATTCCCACACCATTTCTAGCCTGTCATCCTCCTGAGGAGTTGACTCTGGATACCAAGCCAAGTGGCTTTGCTGCACTGCCCTTCCATCTTGTCCCTTGGATACATAGGCTGTCCAGCCATCTCCTTTTTATCATGTCATCCACTTCCAAGCTGCGTCTTCTCAGTGAATCTACATTAAGTGTAGCAATTCTTAGTTCATGTTTGGCAGGTTGATTGGTTTTATGTCCAGCTTTCACCCAACAGAGCTATCCCAGGTAACCCAGGCAGGAAAACCAGACACCAGCCAGACAGTAGATTATTGACCCAGGGCTGCTGGACTTTATGGTGGGCACACACACTAGCCAGTAAGGGCACATAAACCCTTCCTACCATTAGCATGGATCCCTAGAGTAGGTCAGGTACTTAACCCACTTATCAGTGATAACTACCCATGCCCATTTTGGTGACATTAGTTAACATGACCAAATCACCTTGAGCCATATTTTACACAGTTTAGTGGCTAGCCCTGCCACAACATGCAGTCTGTGATCCTTGTTCTTCTATCTTGAGAATACTGCACAGCACAGTAGATGCCCAAAGCAGTTGGTCTGTACATCTCTTTCCCCTGTAGGACACCTTGTAGAGTCTGTTTTG
Source organism: Protopterus annectens (assembly GCF_019279795.1). Lineage (NCBI taxonomy): Eukaryota > Metazoa > Chordata > Ceratodontiformes > Protopteridae > Protopterus > Protopterus annectens. Next base: position 699,261,872 of record NC_056727.1, on the reverse strand, counting down.
CTGCCCACAGCTCCATGTCAGAACAACTGTCAAAATTAATTTCTGTACTTCAGATTTATTTATATGTAAGCTAGACCAGAAAACATGTTTCTATTTTGCCACATGGGTAAGTTTAGATGGAACTCGTAGTTCTGGATTTTTATAAAACAAAGAAGTATATTATGAAATATTGCTTACCTAGGAGAAGTGGTTAGAAACATAATTAATATATTTTGGCAGTTTGTCCTTTTCTTATTACAAGTTCTGTGATGAATATGTTTGTGGAAAGGAAAATTCCTGAAGTTGTCGGAAACAGTTCAGAGATGAGAGCATTCCAAATTGTAACAAGTCTTAGCAGGTACATGATTGTATTATTCTGATGTCATTTAAGGATATGAATTATGACTGGAAAGTATTTTATAGAAGATGCCATGTGGAATAGCCAGTGCTTTGTTTCATCTACTTACATCTGCCATGTTAGAGATTTAGTTTTTATAGGATTTTGCTTTGTCTAGGCTCAACTTGCTTTGATTCTGTTCTGAAAAATAAGTTTCTTGCCCCAAAATGCATTATACATCAGTGAATTTACTGAAGATGGACAGTAATAAGAAGTACCTTAAAATTGCTATGCTCGTCCTGTTTTCTTTTTTCTAGAAGAACCTAGCATATTACTTCAACTGCCTGTAAATTTAGGTAGAGGGCAGAAGCAAAACAGAAGGAAAAGGGATCTTATTTCTTCTACTAGCCAAAAGACTAAATTCTGAAGTAACTTCAAAGGAATTTATTAGAGATGGGGTAGGTAGAGGCAGTGGAAATCAATTGATGAAAGTATGTGTCATGCCAAACAAAACTGCAGTCAGATACCAACTAAAGTATTTTGTTGTCAGGTGTATGGACTGTGAATTTAATGAGCGATGATGTTTCACAGGGAGTTTCCATTGTACATTGAGATAAAAATGTAATAAATTAATGCTTTTCAGTCTTAGAGAGGAGTACTGGTATAATGCATGGTCTAGTACAGCAGATGGTGAAATAATATCTGATATTGTACATATCAGGGACATAAGGCAAAAAATGTACAAGTAACACTAAGAACTTAACATTTGTCAGTTTGACATGCTTAAAGACAGGACTCTTTCTGACACTGCAGCTATAATTGACAAAAATGTCTCAGAGTTTAACTTTTTTAGTCCTTTATTTGCCCCAGCATGAGAAACGTGCAGTTGATCATCTTTTCTAAAGGACTTAGTTTTGTCAAGGTAGTACCTGAGATGCCTGTGCACTTCCAGAGCATGCAAAATCCATTTTTCCCTGGTTCTGAGGATCCAGATAGAACACCAGGAGATTGATGACTTGATTCAAAGTAGACTCTTGAAATCTCCTTAGCCATGAATAATGGATTTGTTCTTAATGAGACCACATCTCTATGGAAGACCAGATAGATTTCACCCACCATGACAGCTTACAACTCAAATACTGTTGCAGATGTCAGACCAATAAGATGCATTTCTTTTCCATGTAATGAACAATAAGTCTGCTTGATGTTCAGGTTTAAATGGAGACATTGTTAACTTTTTCAGCACAAAGTTAAGAAGGGAGAAACAAACCATTTACAAGAAGGCCTCAGGTGAATAAGTCTTTTAAGAAACTGTGTTCCCAAAAAACAAAGAAGAATGGAGGGCCCATGGCTGTCATCATGAAATGGCTGCAAGACATACATAGATACAGGAACAAGACAGATGCAGAGGCTAGTAACTCATAGAAATATCTGAGCACCAGTGGTATATAATGCCTAACAGGGCCCAGGTACCTGTCTATGCACCATGTATAAAATCATTTCTACTTGCCATAGTAGCAGGTTTTCTTGCATCCTTTGATATATGCTGCACGTCTTCTGAAAAGAGGTGCCTAAAACTAATTGGAATTGAATCATCTAGGCAGTTAGTTGAAGGTGTTTGAGTGTGGACTTTAACAGACTCCTCTTGTCTTGCATAAGTAGGTCTAGTTTGTGTGGAAGCTTGTGGTAACTTGGACCAGTGGATGGGAAAGTCATGTCCCTAATGGGTAGGGGCAACCTGTGAATTCTTAATGTGTAGAAGCCTATATCGTAACTTGCTAAATTACTTTGCTAGGCTTAAAATGGTTCTTGGGCCAGTAGCAAAGTAACCACCTATAAACCTGTAATTGCCCTTGGCCAATTCCATAAGAAGGGAGAACTAGTGTTACCTCGACCAAAAGGAAGTCCTACTGAAGCTTCAGAATTACAGTGTGTATCAGTGGAAATGCATACAAAAATATTTATATTTATTTATTGCAGTTGTTTACAGGGATGGTCTCACTGGGCAAATAAGTTGCCACTTTTCACCTGAGGTCCAAGTAGAAAAGAGTAAACAGTAAAACAATACCTAATATATGGCACTGGACCACGGCAACAAGCATAAAATCACCAACTTTTAATTCTTATAGGTAAGTGCTTTCACACATCCAAACTGTGCTTCATCAGACCAATAAGTTCAATTAAAACAGAGGCATATACATATAACATAAAATATTCAAAACAACCAATAAAAACATAGCATCAATCTGGTGCTTCACTATTCAATTATCATTTAAAGAAACGTCTACCCTTCAAAACTGGTTTCATAGAAATCTTCCCATTTAAGCCAGGAAATTTATCTGCTTACATAACCAAAATCCAAGAGAGTTCACGACTCTGTATAGTTCCTGAAATCACCTCCCCTCCTATTCTCAGCTATAGATTCAACTACCCTAAAACCAAATTTGTCTAGCTCCAAAATCTATAACATGTTTGGCTAATGCATTAAGTGAATCAGAGACACTAATGCAATAGATATGCTCTCTCATACGTTCATGTAGAGATCTATTAGTCTTGCCTATATAAAAACATTGGCATTCCTTACATTTAGCTAAATAAATCAGATTCTTAATACAAGTAGCATTAACATGAAATTTATGCTCAATACCTGTCACAGGGTGAATAAACACATTTTGACAGTCAATGTGACTGCAGAAATTAGTGACCACACGGCCTAGTACTTGTGACAAATATATTTTCTCTTCTTTCTAAGACATAATCCCTATGACATAACTGTCTTTTTAAAGATTATTTTTATTTTTAAAAATAAATTTAGGTTTCTCTCCTACTATTCCCTTTATGTGCTCATCAAGATGTAAAATACACCAGTTATTTCTAATGATTTCTGTTATCCCTTTAACATCACTAGTGTAAAAGATAGACATGGGGGAATGTCTATGTGAGCCTTTATCCATAGCTGCATTGGGTTCTTTTGCAGAAAAATATGGTCTATCCTTCCCCTTTCGATGCATAAAACTTTCATATATAGGACCAGCCAGATCCTTGGTCTTGTAACCTCTATTTTTTAATTCACTATCTAACATTATATCTCTGTTAAATAGCTCGTCATTGTTATTAAGTTTAGATAGTCTCATACTTTGACCTTTAGCTATGTTCTTAAAAATGAAACCAGGATGCATACTATCATGTTGCAACAAAGCATAACTTCTACATGTCTTTCAAAATTGTGTAGTTGTGAAACCATCACAGGCATTATAATATAATTTCACATCAAGAAAATCAATTTCACCTTGTGACATATTCCATGTGAATCTTAAGAAAGTAGTAGTGCTATGTAAGTAACTAATAAACTCATAAGATCTATTTTCCGTTCCCCACCAAACAATAAAAAGGTTGTCTACAAATCTCTTCTACAACCTGACGGGGGCAAACTCAGACCCAAAAATATATACATTTTCCCATTGTGCCATAATGGCATTGGCGTAGCTATTGGCACAGCATGTGCCCATAGCCACGCCAACTGCCTGAAGGAACAACTGTTCACCAAAGATAAAAATATTATTCTCGAGTACAATCTCGAGAAACATACACAACAGATCAGTGGTAGAAGCATCATATTCATTACATGCTAACAAAAACTCCTCGGTCATGGGGGATGCTGGTGAATAGGGAAACAACATCCATTGTGACTAAGTAACAACATTCATCCAGCATTTCAGATTGTATAAACTCAAACAAATCTTGCAAGAATTGTTGAGTGTCTTTCAGCACCTGCTTCTGCTTATCTAACTGAGGCTTAAGCTTCTTTTCAACATAGATGGAAAACGGCTCAGTTAGCCATCCCCCACCTGAGACTATTGGTCTTAATGGGGGGTTCAAGAGATCTTTATGGATCTTTGGAAGACCCTGAAATATAGAGATAAATGGATGTTCAACATAAAAACAGTCGAACATTTCTTGTGTAATCAATTGACTGGTGCGACAGTCGTATAGGCTAGAAGAAATCCTTTCTTGAACTTCAGCAATATAGTTAAACTTAACCTTTGAATAAACATTCCTGTCATTCAATAACTGAAGAATACTATCTTGATAAAAGGCAGAGTTCATAACAACTATTGCACCACCTTTATCTGCATTCTTTATAACAATATCCCTATCACTCTATAGTTCTAATCGGGCATGCCTTTCATCAGAATCTAAATTAACAAAATCACGTCTAAAACCCCCATGTGAGTGTTTAAACATGATATCTTGTTGACATTTCCAATAAAAAGTATCCAAAATGGGATGTAAAACCAGCTGAAACAAACTAGGTTTACGTAATGTAACATAATCAATTCTATTTTCATTTTCAGGATACATGGTTTTAAGCATAACATTACGTACAAACTTCTTAATGTCATTGAGTTCTCTGGTAGGTTAGATCTCTGTGCAGGTATGAAAGATAAACCCCATTCCAATAAAGATTTCTGGGCAGGGGTTAAAGTCTTACTGGAAATGTTATAGACTATCGATTCCTGGTGTCTATCCACATCCGTTTGATAGTCTGCATCGAAGGGTCATCTATTTGTCTCTGTCGTTTCCTTCTTCGACTTTGAGATCGCTGTTGGTAAGTTTGTTCCTTCCGACGAAAAGGAAGGGGAAGCGAAGGTATGTTTAAATTACTTGAAACATTACACACTTTAGGACGCACATCAGATGTAGCAGTCAGAGTATCAGAATTTAAAGGAGAAGTAACAGCAGTTTCAATGCTGGATATATCAGTATTGGTCATCACAGCTACTGTCATCATAGATCTAGGGATATCTGATGTAACTAAAGGCTGGACATTAACAGAAGTACACGGTCCTATATCATCTGTTGCCCGAATAGGAGGATTATTAGCTTGATTCCTCAGAAATAAAGACTTGGCCGTTCCGGAAATCTACAATGTCTCTGTACTTTTTTACTTTTTTGAAATTTTAGACATTGTTCATAAGACAAAATATTATCCATAACAGTATCTGATTTAAGGAGAAAATCTTGTTGAAATACCTGATGTAACTCAAGGTGTTTCTTATTAATTGTCTCAGTCAATTCTTTTTCTGTCGGCTTAAAATAGTCAATCAACAAACGAAGATAGTTAAAACTAAGCTTCAAGTTGCGCTGCTGCCATTTACTCAATAAATCTTCATAAACATCTCCATAGGTCGGCATAACTAAAACCCAAAGTCCTCTGGGTATAACCTTGTGGAACAAGCATGCCTCCAGGTGTAACCTCTGCCATTAGAAGCACTTCAGGTGAAACAAATCATTCTCTAAGTCCCTGGTGGCATTTAAAAGATGAACTTCATCCACAGCCAAAGTAGAATAATCACGCTCAACACCAAATGTATCTCTATCCAAAAATGGATTAGATACGATGTTTAAAAGGTTCAAAAACCTTCCATCAGTCACTTTCACAGTATCAGCCCTTTGTTGTCCAGGAATATAATCAAGTTCAATGTTCGTTATACTTCCATCAGCCATGTCCCTGAGGGAGGTGAAATATAAAATAATGAAAAGGAATACTTCAACGCCCAAGGAGTGAACCATGCCCAATAAAAAAAAATATAATGGCAAAGACAAATATTAGGCACTGTACCACGGCAACAAGCATAAAATCACCAACTTTTAATTCTCATAGGTAAGCGCTTTCACACATCCAAACTGTGCTTCATCAGACCAATAAGTTCCATTAAAACAAAGGCATATACGTATAACATAAAAAATTCAAAACAACCAATAAAAACATAGCATCAATCTGGTGCTTCACTATTCAATTATCATTTAAAGAAATGTCTGCCCTTCAAAACTGGTTTCATAGAAATCTTCCCATTTAAGCCAGGAAATTTATCTGCTTGCATAACCAAAATCCAAGAGAGTTCACGATTCTCTTTATAGTTCCTGAAATCACCTCCCCTTATATTCTCAACTATAGATTCAACTACCCTAAAACCAAATTTATGTCTAGCTCCAAAATCTATAACATGTTTGGCTAATGCATTACATGAATCAGAGACACTAATGCAATAGAGATGCTCTCTCATATGTTCATGTAGAGATCTATTAGTCTTGCCTATATAAAAACATTAGCATTCCTTACATTTAGCTAAATAAATCAGATTCTTACTACAAGTAGCATTAACATGAAATTTATGCTCAATACCTGTCACAGGGTGAATAAACACATTTTGACAGTCAATGTGACTGCAGAAATTACAGTGACCACATGGCCTAGTACCTGCGGCAAGTATATTTTCTCTCCTTTCTAAGATATAATCCCTATGACATAACTGTCTTTTAAAGATTTTTTTTATTTTTAAAAATAAATTTAGGTTTCTCTCCTACTATTCCTTTTATGTGCTCATCAAGATGTAGAATAGACCAGTTATTTCCAATGATTTCTGTTATCCCTTTAACATCACTAGTGTAAAAGAGAGACATAGGGGCATGTTTATGTGAGCCTTTATCCATAGCTGCATTAGGTTCTTTTGCAGAAAAATATGGTCTAACCTTCCCTTTTCGATGCATAAAACTTTCATATATAGGACCAGCCAGATCGTTGGTCTTTTTTAATTCACTATCTAACATAATCTCTCTATTAAATAGCTCGTCATTGTTATTAAATCTAGATAGTCTCATACTTTGACCTTTAGCTATGTTCTTAAAAATTAAACTAGGATGCATACTATCACGTTGCAACAAAGCATTCCTTCTACATGTTTTTCTAAATAGTGTAGTTGTGAAACCATCACGGGCATTATAATATAATTTCACATCAAGAAAATCAATTTCACCTTGCGACATATTCCATGTGAATCTTAAGAAAGAAGTAGTGCTATGTAAGTAACTAATAAACTCATGAAATCTATTTTCCATTCCACGCCAAACAATAAAAAGGTCGTCTGCAAATCTCTTCTACAACCTGACGGGGGCAAACTCGGACCCAAAAATATATACATTTTCCCATTGTGCCATAACGGCATTGGCATAGCTATTGGCACAGCATGTGCCCATAACCATGCCAACTGCCTGAAGGAACAACTGTTCACCAAAGATAAAAATATTATTCTCGAGTACAATCTCGAGAAACATACACAACAGATCAGTGGTAGAAGCATCATATTCATTACATGCTAACAAAACCTCCTTGGTCATGCATATCCCTTGTTCATGGGGGATGCTGGTGAATAGGGAAACAACATCCATTGTCACTAAGTAACAACATTCATCCAGCATTTCAGATTGTATAAACTCAAACAAATATTGTAAGAATTGCAGAGTGTCTTTCAACACCTATAAACTCAAACAAATCTTGTAAGAATTGCAGAGTGTCTTTCAACACCTGCTTCTGCTTATCTAACTGAGGCTTAAGCTTATTTTCAACATAGATGGAAAATGGCTCAGTTAGCCATCTCCCACCTGAGACTACAGGTCTTAATGGGGGGTTCAAGAGATCTTTATTGATTTTTGGAAAACCCTGAAATATAGGGATAAGTGGATGTTCAACATAAAAATAGTCGAACATTTCTTGTGTAATCAATTGACTGGTGAGACAGTCATATAGGCTAGAAAAAATCCTTTCTTGAACTTCAATATAGTTAAACTCAACCTTTGAATAAACATTCCTATCATTCAATAACTGAAGAATGCTATCTTGATAAAAGGCAGAGTACATAACTACTATTGCACCACCTTTATCTGCATTCTTTATAACAATATCCCTATCGCTCTGTAGTTCTAACAGGGCATTCCTTTCATCAGAATCTAAATTAACAAAATCACGTCTAAAACCCCCATGTTTTTTTTTTTTTTTTTTACATCTGATAGGGAAGTAGTACATAGTAGAATGAAAATGTCATACAGTGTTACATCTGAGAACAAGAAAGTGAAAATAGATCATTTATAATTGGCATATAACACAATTTGTTAAAAAAATTTCTGGCAGAAAAATGATAAAGTGTGAGGTTGGCAATAAGTGTAGGAGGTTCTATGAAGTACAGAGAGCAGGAGACCAGATTATTGTTATACCAGGAGGAGTGTGAGATATATTTAATGAGTAGAGAGGCTATATAAGAGCAGAGAGGCCCAGCAAAGAGGTTGAGAGAGTGGCAGCATGTATGTTATCCCTGGAGAAGTGCAAGAGCATATGCGATATTTTTAGGTGGTCCTTTGTGTAGTTTGAATGACTTACTGTTTTTAATATTCTAAATGAGAGGTTTATGGAATTCCCAGTTTTAGAGAGTGGGGGAGAGTACAGTGAGTTTGATTTAGTTACTATTAGCAACATTTTGTCAGAAGAGAGTTGTGATCATTTGGGACTATAGAGCTGGAGAATGGTGTTTAGACATGGGCATTTGGGTTCTATACAAGTTCATGTGTTGTGACAAGCTGTGAACAGGTTAAATAGTACCTTAATTCCAAAGTTGCTTTAGTGTGAGGAAGAGATGTGTCCTGTAATGATGGTCGGTGGCAAATTTTACAATTTTATTACAACACTGAGCAAGTAAGGAGAGTTGATTGGCTTGTAAATTTGAGTATGGGGGACTGCATGTAGAACAGTAAGGATGAGAAGAGATGAGGCAGTTCTTATCCTGTCCTGCTGTATTTGGTAGGGCTTGACTCTCTGCTGGGCTCTCAATTATTGATAGGTTTTCTATAGGTTTTCTTTGCAGCCTGCTTTATGTGGTGGTTGAATTTTAGGTTTTCATCAATGGCAACCCATAGTAGCTTGGCATGGGTTACCATT
>NC_056727.1:698935286-698947786 GCF_019279795.1 Protopterus annectens | reverse complement strand
ATTAGTAGCTGTTAAGACTTAATTCTAATGTAGTTTATATGCATTGCTTTCAGTCATGATCCTACAACATTAAGATATTTTTCTGTATCCCATTAAATCTGTTTACATGCTGCATGATTCAGTGGTCTGGTGTGTTAGCTTATACATTGCATCTTATGACAAAGTGTTAAACTTAGAGCCACATTATAGAAGGCATGGTATAAGTGAGTCGGCTAGTGTGATGTTGCCCAGCATTTGCATTCAACTGCTTTGCTGTTCTGCTGTACAGTTTTCTGCACCCAGATTTCATAGATATTCAAAGACTATTAAAACTAGTGACCATTCATTCTTTCCCAGTATCCACCTACTCATGCCACATCTCATTTATCCAGGAGGGATACACCAGTCAAATACTGAAGTAAATTTGTGAATACTTGTCAAGTTATCAAGATTATGCGTAAAGGAATATGGTGAGTTGCCATGTGTAACTTGCAGGGGAAGAGTTGCACTGTTTAACATGCAAGAAAAGTTTGTCTCAGTAGGTTGGGAGTTGCTGGATTATAAACCTATTCTCCCACCATGTTTTATTTACATTTTGAAGGTATGGGTCCCTTGTTCTACTGTTGATACGGAGGTATTGGATTTGCAGAGATGCAGGAGGTCTAGGACATGCTACTGTCACCTTCCTATCAACCTTGTCCCACTTCCTTCCAGAGATCACTTGGGTACTGAGAGATTCTTGGGTTTCCTTTTTAGTAGGTAGAACATTCTTGTAGACACGTGAAACCTGGATTTAGAAAGTGGCAGAGAAAGCCAGAGCGTTTAGGTTTACGTCATTAATCCGGTATTGCTGTGTGTGGGAATCCTGCCCTTTTTTCAGTGACCTCCTTAGCTGCTTGGAATATGACTTCCTCAGAGGAGTTGTTCTTTGGACTGCCCGCTTAATCTAGTTTATTGTCATGTGATTCAGGACCCTGATCTGGCTGTGATTGGCACGCGACAGAGAAACTGATCATGTACATGCTGTCAGCCCATTGCAAAATGTATAGCCGTTCATATATGGCATGTGCACATACTTACTGGTCATTTGGAGGATCACAGTTGCACCCCTAGCACATTTATGGTTTATAGGAAGAGACTGAGGCTCCAGGCAGAAACCCTTACAGATGCAGGGTGTGCTCAGAGTACATTATAAGGAATCGTGCGCTTGTATTATAATACATAATGTGTGTGGTTATATGTGTATGTGTGTGTGTATATATATATATATATGTATGTGTGTGTGTGTGTGTGTGTGTATATACACACATGTGTATATATATATATATATATATATACACACATACATGTATATATATATATATATATATATATATATATATATATATATATATATACACACATATATATATACACACACATATATATATACACACATATATATATATATATATATATATATATATATATATACACACATATATATACACATATATATATATATATACACACATATATATACACATATATATATATATATATATATATATATATATATATATATATATATGTGTGTGTGTGTGTGTGTGTGTGTGTGTGTATATATGTATATGTGTGTATATATATATATATATATATATATATATATATCTATCTATCCGTGCATATTATAATGCTGTTAAAGTATACCATATTACGTGCAAAACATCAGCACCACACATGCTGCATGCTACTACGGCTGCACTAACCAGAAATCATTGCGCATGCAAAATAAAGGCACGCAAAAAGAAAATGTATTTTTTTGCAAGGGGCAGGCCCCTTGAGCTCCCTGGTAATTGTACTGTTTCCACAAATCTCAGTTCTTTAGTGTAAGTGCATATTCTCCAACACAGAGAATTCTTTGGTATCTCACCTGTCGAGCAGATGTTGACCATAGTAAAGGATACTAATTTTATGCACATAATACATATTGTGTAATATATGTAATATATACATATGAATATTGTACTTAAAAAATTTGTATAAAATGTATGCATATATTGTTTGTCTATACAAAATACTGCCTTTTCTACCAGTTCATTCATGTAGTCTGTCACTGTGCAAATTTGAAAAATGGAGCAGAGCAAATTGTTCTAGATGGCTACAATGTCTTGTGTAAGATTTTTTTTTTTTTCATAAACTGTACTACATCCACATTTTGTGGACATGCTGCACTGTAACTACTTTTGAGACGGAACACAGGCCAGTGCATGCAGGCAAACATGGAGTTGCTTAAATACAAAAGTGTAATGTTATTGGGAGGGGAGGAGGAGAGAACACCTGCATTTTCTGTGGTGGGGTTGTGCCCTACCCCCACTTTTAACTCTGAAGTAATTGTAATTGGAGGAAAGGGTACTGTGATTCTTGAAGCTTTACTGACCTGAAAAGTTTTGCTGCACTGTCCACCTTCAAGCAGTCCATCAGTTGATCTCCTGGTCTTAATGAGTCCATCTCCATACAGGAATCTGTGAGTAGTGTGGATCTTCTTTGGGTACTGGCACTTTTTGATATTTCATTATTTACTCCCTGAGATGTAATTGGCTTCTTATGGCTGTAGAATGATTGATTTTTGAGAGGTAGTAGTGGGTTTACTAGTTAGGAATGTTGCTGTATCTTTAACTTTCGAGCTTTTAAAATGTTATGCCTTAAACTGCTTCACAAGTGAAACAGATAAATATTGTCAAATTGTGTTTCTTCCCTTGTAGGACAACATGGCACGTAATTATAATCGTTCTAAGCCTGGCAACCCTGTAAAGGTGAGTGAGTTTTGTTGTAGGACTGTACTGGTGTAGTATACTTGTAATTGGTAAAGTCATGATTTATTATCTTCACTCCTTGTAATCCTTAGCGTTTTGTACCCAGATGTCTAGCTATAGCAATGCATTGGCCCAAGCAGGAGGTTGAAATATATTTGTAATATTTTACAGGAAAAGTTGCTTTTGTTTACTTGACTTTAACCCAGTGGATGTCCCTTTCATGTTGGTACTACATTGAGTATATTGCTTTATTGCTCACTGGTTTATATGCTGTTGCATGAAAAATGATGTGACCTAATTCATTCCTTCTGTTGTACTGGTAAAGTAAAGAAGTGACGTTGGTACATAGGTTCATAGATTAGTACTAAGCTAACTGCCCTTGGGAGCCATTTTAAGCCTAGCCAATTATCCCTTGTGAGACTCAAACCGTGCACCTTGCGTTTGCAAGGCAAACGCCTTAACCGTTAGGCCACCCTCCCCAACCCTACAAAATAACCCGCCTTTTAGGATTCTCTTCTATTGTATTCTAGAACTAATATAGTAGTGTGCATGGAAAATAAGTTATTTTTATTAACTGTGCCAAAGGAGCACTCCCTCTGTATTGCTCCTGATGTAAACTACTAACCCAAACTTCGGTGCAACATTCACTTTCAAAAACTAATGGAAGAACAACCAAACAGTAAATCCTAAAGCCAGATGGCAATAGTCACTCGAATAACAAAACAGTGCTAAACGGTGGATCCACCAACAGCTGGGGAAGGGAGAAAGCATTTTGGAAACAGGAAGCCATGCCCTACACACGTTCGGCAATGTGCATGACCCAAACCAGCTACAAACATCAGGAACAAACAGAGCAGTGCCAGAATCCACAAGAATATTTAATAAGTAAAAAAATATACCTGTGGGCTTTTACTCCCACTAGTAAATATCTTGAGTGATATAACAGTGTGTAACTGGATTGGAAGCAGTGTACTACACTTTTGGGCTTGATGTTGCAATTTAATTGAGGATTCACCATCTGAATTTCAATGTATATGAATAGTCAGTTTGGGTAATACATTTGAGTGAGATTTTAGGCCGGGCAATTTTCAGTGAATTGAAACGAAAAGTACTTGCCATGTTTTAATTATAGTTTATAAGGTGTCCAAGTTCCCATTTTGAAATGTTTATAGGGGCTCCTATAGTATGACTATAATACACGTTTATGAATAGACTGTGTGGAACCGTGTGGCCACAAGAACGTTGGATGAAGCTAATGCTGACACCTACAGGTTTTGGCAGACAGTGTCATTTATTTTTTGCCTCATCTGCCAACGTTAAAGGGAACTATTATTTTAACTGTTGGACACTGGCTTTACATTATTATTTTTAGTCTCTCTTTATATAGGGGCTCTCACAGTATGTCTGATGTGTTTATGAACAAACTTTGTGTGGAACCACATGGTTATAGGATCATTGGATAAAGAAGCAAATGCTGACGTCTCAAGGTTTTGGTGGACATGGTGTTTATTTTGAGCCTCTTATTTACCAATGACAAAAGGGGCTACAAATTTAATTATTGGACGTAAAAAAAAAAATTCCAGAGAGATGTTGGGGACTATTTTACAGGGAGGCCGTTTGTAGTTTAAACAGTTCTGTTTAGTTATAACAAAGGCCCTTTTCAGCTAAATTTTAAACAAAAGAGAAAAAGGTCTGCATTAAAAACAAACCAAGTCTACGTCAGACACTTCAGGAATGAATTTTCCTCTAATATAGACAAATGAATGTGTGGTTTCACACCGTTCCCCACCTACTAAAAAGGGTAATGTGGATTTCCCTTTAGGAGATCTAGGTGGGGAGGGAGAAAACTGAGGAGGCAGTAACAGGTCTGGAAGCAAGATTGGGTACCCTGACATGCAGGTTAATAGTTTGAATGTTCGTAATTCATCTTTGGAACTAACACAAGTAGAACAAAATTTGAATAATTGCATGGGATGCGTTTCAAAATTTATGTTGTCAGAATATTCTTTTGCACCAGATGTTATCAATTTCTGCAGTAAATTAAATCTGAAGTTGTATTTTGAGAATTCTGAACCTGGTGCTGCAGATATGCACAACTTTTTTAGTTTTACGATTTCAACATTTGTACCTCCTGTGAACAAATATTTAGCCATTTTTCAGAATTGTGTTGAAGGAATTAAACATTTCCAATGTTAACTATGCAGAGTATAATCTTGACAATAATCACAAAAGATGACCGCATACAGATTTGAGCAGAAATAAGGATTTAGTTAACAAGCAAAGGGGAGCCGTGGTAGTTTGAGTTTGGCATATGTATTATGAGGCCATCAGCAATACTACCAGAGCATGGTCTTGGACCCAACTAGTATTTTCAAACAGGAATTAGATATTTTTCTTTCTTTGGCTTGTGAAGAAGGTATCGTATCTAAGCGGAATAAAAATCACTTAACAGTGGTTAACCCTGCCAGACAAATCTTTTACAAGCTACCCAAAATACATAAAAATTATGAAAACTCTCTGGGTGGACCAATAGTGTCAGGGAGAGAATACTTGATGGAACCTCTCAGAATATTTGACAAAATATTTGAAACCTCTTTTGGCACATGTAAGAGCACGGATTGAGGATACCACACAATTTTTTAACATAATAGATAACCATGCAGTTGGAAAAGTGTTGGTTATTATGCACGTTATATTCAAACATTCCACACTGGGTAGGTCTATTGGCGGAGTTTTGGTTCTCAAGAATTTCCCTATACTCACCAGGATTTAATACATTCCTCCTATGTCTAACAGAACATGTGCTGAAAAAAATGTATTTTATTTTGACAATGTATGCTACTTCCAACCGAAGGGTACTGCAATGGGAGCATCTTTTGCTCCCATTTATGCGGATCTGTTCATGGGTTTTGTGGAACACCACTTAATATATGATGCCAGTCACAGTTTACATCTTGGAGACTTGACATCTGGCGCTGCTACTTAGATGATTGCTGGCTAATTTGGTGTTCAGATAAGCAATATTTGAGGAAGTTAATAGTGTATCTCAATGAAAACTGGGGGATTCATTTTACACTTAATTACCATCTGGGGACCATCACCTTTTTAGATGTTGTGGTTAAAATATTGGAAGATGGTACACTTTTTGTAGTAATGTTTACAGGAAATATCCCCATTTCAATAATTTGTTGCATGCTTCCAGTTGTCACCCTCCCCACGTTATAAAGAATATTCCCAAGTCTCAGTTTTAAGACTCAAAAGAATGTTTGACTTGGATAATTACAATATACAGGCACGTGACATGGCTGAACATTCCTTGACAGAGGTTATTGAAAAAACATGTAGACTCAGTAGGATGATCCAACAAGTTATAGAAATCGGACCCTATCATACAGGGGCAAAAGCCAGCTATCTGACTCGTATTTCAGATTTATTATGGAATTTGGTGGTAATACTAGACATTTGCAACAAGTTATAGTGGGAAGTTTTGCATATAGAGGATAGATTAGTAGCATTTTTACCACTTTATATGTAGGTTTAATTATAGGAGAGGAAGAAATATGGGTGGTTGGTTCAACCACTGCAGAAAGGGAAATAAGGTAGTTCAGAATATGATAAAAACCAGATGTGAAGGGGGCCCTTTAATGTTTTTTATTCGTGTCGACACTGCAGGTTTTTTAAGATGGTTCCTAAATAAAGTTCTTTTACTACTTTCAATTGTTCCAAAGTGTGTGATATTGACGTTTTTTGGTAACTGTGGCAGTGATTGGGTAATTTACTTAGTAAATTGCACATGTCCTGCTTTTTATGTAGGGCAAACTTCTCGCCCTTTCAAACTTACATTATCAGAACGTATGAGTGATATTAAATGCTACAGAAGTACAAATGCCTTATATAAACATCAGTTGAAACATCCTTCTGTTATATTTAGGTTTACTATCATAGATAGTTTTATAAATGAAGTACATCACAAGAGTATTAGTGTTGTTTTTTGAACTTTAAGTAACAGATGTGGATAATTTCAATTCGGAGCCTTATTCCCTCCAGGACTTAATGAACAGTTGTGATTGGTTATTTATCTGGTGCACTAATTGGATATCATAGTATGTAAATTGCTTGCAGCATGTTAAGCTGGGTAGCACTGATGAAGGCTATATGCTGAAACCGGTATGCTTTTTCACCCTTTGGGTGTTGTGCGTTATGTATATTTACTAGTGGGAGTAAAAGCCCCCAGTTATTTTTTTATATTTTAAATATTCTTGTGGATTCTGGTGCTGGTCTGTTTGTTCTTGATGTCTGTAGCTGGTTTGGGCCGTGCACATTGCCATATGTGTGTGTGACTTGGCTTCTTGTTTCCAAATTAATTTCTGGAAGGTCAAGTATATCAATCCCGATACACTTCTGCGAGCATGTAGTAAATTCCCAGGCTGTAGGTTTGGCTCTGCATGTGGTGAATTTACATTTGGCTGAGGCTTACAGTTCTTTTCCGCACAAAGTTTTTATTGAAGTTTTAGTTTAATATGGATGCCCGCATACCTGCATGAGTGATCAGTGGATTGAGTGTGAGTAAATGTAGAGTCAGGATTAGAAATATCTGTTCTAATTATAAAGTTGTTGGCAACGGCATCCTGTAGCCATTACTGTTTGGACTGTTAATGAACAGTTGTCTAATTTTGGATAGATTTTTGCTTAGTAAGTTTTGCTAATGACCTTAAGATTGGAAATGTTATCCATACTGTGGATGTCTATTTGGAAAAATATTTGGATTCTTATCCAATTTGGTATTGTCAGATGGCATAACTTTTAATAATGTATAATTGTGCATTAGTAATTTGGAATTTTTATCTGGAGCCCTGTGACCTGAATAATTTTGTTTTTTGAATTGGATAAAAATATGGTTGTATCAGTTGACTCTCTGAAGTTTGCTTGCATTGAACATGTTACCGTCCGGTTTGATTCTCTGCTAGAGTGTCTTCTTCATGGAGACGTGCGTGAATGAGCGTACCTTCGTTGAAGGTTGTGCGTCAGGGCTGGCAACTCGGTATGTAAAAATCAACTGCCAATCATTAGCGGACCGGTGTTCCGCTGTGGCGACCCCTAACAGGGAAAAGCCGAAAGAAGACTAGGAGGTGCTCTAGTTTCATTAAAAAATGTACTGCACTGCTTCATTAGTGGGGATAAATGTGTGTTTAATTATGCTTTTGTATAATTGAATATAATGGCACTTTCTATGGCTTGGGCATTTCACATCTCAGGGTACTCATCTATACAAAAATCATTTTACTAGGCAAGTAAGTGGATTGCAAACGGCTGTCTTAAGTAAGGTACTTTAACATCTGTCTTTGTATTTTATAGCTTATAGATTCCTGAGAGGTGTTTTAATCCTGGTTTATAAATGTTTAAATGATTGCTGAAAGGCTGCTATGTTTTGCATTGAATTTGTCAACCATAACACCACTACCAGGAACAACAGCTTTTTTGTTAAACTGTTTTCTCTCGGACTTGCATTAAAAGGTACATTTTTTTTCACTCTAGAGCTGATAGGATATGGAACTCTTGCCACTATAAGTTAGATGTGTTAAGAGGTGTGGACCTTCAAGCTACTGTTGGACTTGTGGTTTAGAAACCTTAAGTATATGGCATGAACTGTAATTTAAACAAACCCTTAAATTACCTATATAGATGCAAGATTTGGTAATTACTTCCATAAATCATTCAGTTATATAATGGGAAGGGATGACCAGTTAGCTGGAGTAGTAGGTAAATCTTCTGCCTGAGCTGTAGGTGATCTTGGTTTGACTAGCATCCATAACGCTGGAGGGCTGGTTGAATAGAAAGGTGTGATGTGGCCTTTTTCCTTTGAGAGAAATGGCTGTCCTAACGCAGTGATCTAGTGTGTGTAAATAGCAGTGTCTTCAGCTTTAGGGATGCACTTACAGATGTGTGTCTGTCTGCACATTACCTTAATGTATGTCAATCACTTGTTAGCTTGCATGGGAAGATGACGACTAGATGAACGTGCATAATCTGTTGGCCATAGTATGATAGGTAGCCTGCTAATCTCTGCTTCACGACAAGAAAGGAGATTGAATAGGCATAAGGATGTCACACAGGAAGAAGTCTGTTTCTAATGTAACATTTGGACTGTTAGAGGGACTGATAAAGTAAATGGCATTTAATTGGAAAAATGGAGTTGAGCAGCGTTGTTGCACACTAGTTTTGCTGGTTTTGCCCCAAGGCTCAGGGGATTGTCTGTGGAGATTAATTTAATGTGGTTATTCATCAAGGTGATGCTGTAGGTTTCAATGCTCGACTTCATGCAGATGATTCCATAGCTCTTCCCATATTGTCTGAACCATTAAGAAGAGTTTATTTTTGTGTAGTCCAGTGTAGTAAATGGATTGCATTCACCCAGGGTATGGGGGGCAGACTTAACCAGATTTTGGCTTTGATGGTGTTTTGTTACTTTGGTGTTATCACGTTAATAGGCAGTGAGAATGGCATTACTGGATTTATGTTCTCTTGAGGAGGGAAAATGCTTTCTGGCATGGGAGTATGGTAATGAGTATGCTTCCATACAAAGCTAACTCCACTTCATAACTTTGAACCATGTAGGCGAGGGCTGTAGGTGGTACACTTTTTGATTAGTGAATGAACTGATTAACGGGTGTAGAAACCTGTATTTTGTCGCCTGTGTAGACAAGTGTGGTGTCACTACTCAAATTTGTCATAAGATTGGATCAGTGCCGTAGTATAACTTTAATGGGAATTCCTACTCCATCCAGCCTGTTTTCAAGTCTTTTGGTCACTTTCCACACTCCCAAGGCTTGTAAATAGGTAATATTGGGTACAAAGCACTTCAGACCTTTATTGCTGTTGAAGAGTGATCATCTTCAGAGAAACATCAGTCTGCCCGTCCCCCTCCCAAGACTGGGTAGGCACATCCTCTTTTTTTTTTTGGGGGGGGGGGGGGCAGTACCTTCTACATTGTTATTTTGAAGAAAACTTTCTTTTTATATGTTTAGCTTTTGTATATTTAGCTTTCTTCACTGTATGTTAGGGAATTGTGTTTTCTGGGCTGTTGTAGCTCAACTTTTTGTGCCATGTGGTCTTTTTGTATTGCTTTGGAGGAAATTGGTTTAAAACAACAAACAAAACTGCCCTCATGTTTTTTTAATTCCCTGGTATGTTTGTTTTGAAAGGGATTTTTTTTTTAGGTTAACATTATTTGTGTGCTTTTAACACTGCATTTTAAAAGGGGGGTATGACTCTCGCTATTAGAAATAGCTGGGGCTTTCACTTGCCTTTATCTGTTTTAAACATGGAGCAGAAAGCTGCATCCATGGTTCTTCCTTTGGACACATGAAAATTGTTAATGAAACTTTGTTCATACAGCGGATTTCATAGCCACTGGTAGGTGGCTATCTTGGGTGTCCTTGGACCACCCCCACCTTGTATCTGGATCTAGCTAGTGGCTTCCATGAGAAGCTTACATGGACCTGGGATCAGTTACTCTCTGAGGCTGTTTCTTCGCTCAGAGTATGGGGACCACTTATGCTGGTATCTGAGGAGGGAGTAGGAGATGCTTGTCGGCATAACTGAGCTACAGTGCCTGATTATTGGGCTAGCAGTCCTTTCATTTGCTTTTCTGTTTCCTCTGCAAATGTCTTATCTAGGGAAATTAAACACTTTTTTATCTTCTCTTGCACAATTTTCCTTGGAGAAGGGTGAGTTATTAAACTTGGCCACTGGGATTGTTACAAGCCTTTAATGCCTGTTCCACCGACTCTTTATTACCTGGTAAAAGAAAAATATTTCCTTGCATGTCTGACAGTAAATCTGAGTCAGAGCAACTGCTGTGAGCTATAACCGGAGGAAGACATTTTGTAAAATCCTGTAGAGCTGTAGACAGCCCCAAAGGTTAATGCAAGCGATTGAAAATGTGAGCCAAATTAAAAAATAATCTTGGGAAGCTACTGGGCTATGAAGTAGAGTCATCTTTTCCTCGTCTCAGTCCTGGTAACAGGGAGTGAAGGGATAGCATTTTGAACTTTGGGAACTTTTACAAAAATAGTGAGACAGGTCTAATACATACCACTGAGTTCCTCCTTGTATTATTTTTTCCATTTAAAAAGCTTTAGTCTGATTCCAAAAGACTTGCTGTGAGTGCAAGAGACTTAATCCTGTGTAAGGCAGCTTTATAGATGGACAATTCACTGGAGTAAGTTACTTTTAATGAGAGCACATATTTTGGAGTCTGATACCTTGTTTTAATTCTTTTTCTAGAGTAGCCAACTACTGTGGGGTTTTTCATTAAGTGACACCCGAAAAAAGAGTAAAAACCTGTTCCCAGGTGATCCGTGAGGACTTGTTTAACCCTGTGCAACTTTTGTAACACTAGAGGACTCTGACTGGTTCGTGGAATCAGACTGGTTTGTCTGAGGAATGGGGTCAACTCTATCTTGTTTTTTCCACAAAGACACTGTTTCTTTGAAAGCTGCTAATTCATTTTTATATAAGTGGTTTCGTAGCTTACCTTGGGTGGGTCTGTTCATATCCACATTTCTTTCCAGAACCCCAAAACAGGGGAAGAGGATATTATCCACCAAGGTTTTCCACAGACCACTGTGGTACCATCTTAACTGAACTTAACCCTTCAAGAAAGCTGATCAGCTGTTTTCTTCCTATGAAGGTAAGAATAAAGGATAGTCTGTCAAAAATGGACTCTAGATGGTTCTTTATTATGGTCAGTATATCAAAAAGTGAAACAAGTCACTTTTAAGCCAGGGTTAGGGCTCTCATTGCCAAGGTCTTGGCCTCTCTTGTGCTCTTTTTGAAAGAGGCACACTGTAGAAGCATTCTGTAGGCAGCTACTTGAACCTCTGTTCATACTTTAAATTATTACAAACTAGATTCCTTTTCCATGTCTAGAACAGGTGTGTGATGTGTATGTAGGGCATGCTTGGTTGCCAAGGTATCTATTTGTGTATATATCAACATATATTGCCCTACTGTCAGGGCTGTACCCTCCCTTTTTCATAGCAAGAAAGCTCTGAAATGCTTGGTACCCAAACTGTAAAATTAATAATTTCTGCTCAAACTTACTAATGGTTTGGTTACGGGAAACCTACCCTAAAGCTGTGAATACTGGGTGGGGCTAACTTTGGCAGGAATAACCTATGTAGCTTAGGCTAATATGAGGTGGTCTGTTTTGGACATCTACTATTGTGTTAAGTTCTCCTCTATGGAAGTAGGCAATCTACTTTAATCAGAAATTTCTGTGCTTTTTTGTTTAAATCCTTTATATTAACAGAAGAGTTTTGTTCATTGTGGTACCAAGGCACTTCACTTTTGTTCTTAGACTGCTTCCCGTCTTCCTTTGAAGGAACTTCAGCAAACCACTTATTTTTTGGCAGCTGGCATTTCATATTTTTGAAGTTGTTTAAGCAATTGCACTTTTCTGGACTGAAGTTCTGTCCTTTTTCCCTAAATGCTGTCTTGTATTCCAACAGCTTCTCACACCTTATCTGGTTGAGATGTATGGTTTCTTCCAACACAGGTATACAGATGTGGTTGCACATTTTCAATCACACTCCTTGTGATAGGTATTCAGTTTCTGTATCTAGGCTGCTTTTTTATGTGCCTCTGCCAAGTTCCTGATTTTTTTTTTTTCCCAGCCTGTATTCTCAGGATGGGATGCTAAGTATGCGCACATGCAGTGTGTGC
>NC_056727.1:698925286-698930286 GCF_019279795.1 Protopterus annectens | reverse complement strand
GCCTTTAACTGCTGACGAATGAAACAGATAAATATTGTCAAATTGTGTTTCTTCCCTTGTAGGACAACATGGCACGTAATTATAATCGTTCTAAGCCTGGCAACCCTGTAAAGGTGAGCGAGTTTTGTTGTTTGACACTACTGGTGTAGTATACTTGTAATTCTGGTGAAGTCATGATTTCTTATCTTCACTCCTTGTAATCCTTAGCGTCTTGTACCCAGGCATCTAGTTAATAGCAGTGCAAGCAGGAGGTTGAAATATATTTGTAATAGTTTACAGGAAAAGTTGCTTTTGTTTACTTGTCTCTCTAACCCAGTGGCTGTCCCTTTCATGTTGGTACTACATTGAGTATATTGCTTTATTGCTCACTGGTTTATATGCTGTTGCATGAAAAATGATGTGACCTAATTCATTCCTGAAAAATAATGTGACCTAATTCATTCCTGAAAAATGATGTGACCTAATTCATTCCTTCTGTTGTACTGGTAAAGTAAAGAAGTGACATTAGTACAAAATAACCCACCTTTTAGGATTCTCTTCTATTATATTGTAGAACTAATATAGTAGTGTGCTTGGAAAATAAGTTTTTATTAACATTGCCAAAGGAGCACTCCCTCCGTATTGCTACTGATGTAAACAACTGACCCAAACTTCGGTGCAACATTCACTTTCAAATCCTGAAATAACTAATGCAAGAACAACCAAACAGTAAATCCTAAAACCAAATGGCAATAGTCACTCGAGTAACAAAACCATATTAAGTGGTGGATCCACCAACAGCTGAGGAAGGGAAAAAGCATTTTGTAAACAGGAAGCCCTGTCCTACACATGTACGGCAATGTGCATGACCCAAACCAGCTACAGACATCAAGGAAAAATCAGAGCAGTGCCAGAATCCACAAGAATATTTAATATGTAAAAATATAACTGTGGGCTTTTACTCCCACTAGTAAATATCTTGAGTGATATTTATAACTGTGTATAATTGGATTGGAAGCAATGTACTACACTTTTGGGCCTGATGTTGCAATTTAATTGAGGATTCACCATCTGAATTTCAGTGTATATGAATAGTCAGTGTGGATCATGCATTTGAGTGAGATTTTAGGCCGGGCAATTTTCAGTGAATTGAAACGAAAGTACTTGGCATGTTTCAATTATAGTTTATAAGGTGTCCAAGTTCCCATTTTGAAATGTTTTTATAGGGGCTCGTATAGTATGACTATAATACAAGTTTATGAATAGACTGTGTGGTCACAAGATCGTTGGATGAAGCTAATGCTGACATCTACAGGTTTTGGTGGACGTAATGTTTATTTTGAGCCTGTTATTTACCAACTACAAAAGGGGCTACAAATTTAATTATTGGACTTAAAAAAAATTCCAGAGAGATGTTGGGGACTATTCTCCAGGGAAGCTGTTTGTAATTAACAGTTCAGTTTAGTGGGTGGCGCAGTGGTGCAGCGGTCAATGTTGTCGCCTCACAGCAAGAGGTTCTCTGGTTCGATTCTCGGCTGGGGTGCTTTCTGTGCGGAGTTTGCATGTTCTCCCTGCGTTAGCATGGGTTTCTTCCAGGTACTCCGGTTTCCTCCCACATTCTAAAGACATGCTTCTGGAGCATTTCTCCCCGGGCCTCTGCTGAAAACAGGATCTGTGGAACCTAGTCGGACTTTCCCGGTCAACAAATGTTAAATAAAATAAATAATAAAATAAATAACTTACAAGGCCCTTTTCAGCTTAATTTTAAAAGAAAGAGAAAAAGGACTGTATTAAAGGCCAAGTCTACGTCAGACACTTCAGGGGTTGAGTTTTCCTCTAATACAGACAATGAAGGTGTGGTTTCACACCGTTCCCCACCTACTAAAAAGGGTAATGTGAATTTCCCTTTAGGAGATCTAGGTGGGGAGGGAGAAAACTGAGGAGGCAGGAACAGGTCTGGAAGCAATATTGGGTACACAGGCATGCAGGTTAATAGTTGTTTGAATGTTCATAATTCATCTTTGGAACTAACACAAGTAGAACAAAATTTGTTGAATAATTGCATGGGATGTGTTCCAAAATTTATGGTGTCAGAATATTCTTTTGCACCAGATGTTATCAATTTCTGCAGTAAATTAAATCTGAAGTTATATTTGAGAATTCTGAACCTGGTGCTGCAGATATGCACACCTTTTTTAGGTTTAGGATTTCAACATTTGTACCTCCTATGAACAAATATTTAGCCATTTCTCAGAATTTAGTGTTGAAGGAATTAAGCTTTTTTCCAGTGTTCACTATGTAGAATATAGTCAGGACAATATTACAAAAGATGACGGCATGGCTTTATACAGATTTGAGCAGAAATAAGGATGTAGTTATCAATCAAGCAGAGAAAGGGGAGCTGTGGTAGTTTGAGATTGGCATATATATTATAATGAGGCCATCAGCCAACTTTCAGATCAGCAATACTACCAGTGCATGGTCTTGGACCCAACTAGTATTTTCAAACAGGAATTAGATAATTTACTTTCTTTGGCTTGTGAAGAAGGTATCGTATATAAGTGGAATAAACATCACTTAACAGTGGTAAACCCTGCCAGACAAATATTTTACATGCTACCCAAAATACATAAAAATTATGAAAACCCTCTGGGTAGATCAAGTGTGTCAGGGAGAGGATCCTTGACGGAACCTCTCAGAATATCTTGCAAAATATTTGAAACCTCTTTTGGCACATGTAAGAGCAACGGATTCAGGATACCACGCAATTTTTGAACATAATAGATAACATCCAGTTGGAAAAGGGTTTGTTGCTATGCAAGTTGGATATTCGTTCATTATATTCAAACATTCCACACTGGGCAGGTCTATTGGCGGAGTTTTGGTTCTCAAGAATTTCCCTGTACTCAACAGGATTTAATACCTACCTCCTATGTCTAACAAAACATGTGATGAGCAAAAAATGTATTTTATTTTGACAATGTATACTACTTACAACCAAAGGGTACTGCAATGGAAGCATATTTTGCTCCCATTTATGCGGATCTGTTAATGGGTTTTGTGGAACGCCACTTAATATATGATGCCAGTTACAATTTATATCGTGGGTAGATTGACATCTGGTGCTGATACTTGGATGATTGCTGGCTAATTGGTGTTCAGATGAGCAATATTTGAGGGAGTTCGTAGAGTATCTCAATGAAAACTGGGAGATTCATTTTACACTTAATTACCATCTGGAGACCATCACCTTTTTAGATGTTGTGGTTAAAATATTGGAAGATGGTACACTTTGTAGTAATGTTTACAGGTAATATCCCCAGTTAAATAATTTGTTGCATGCTTCCAGGTGTCACCCTCCCCATGTTATAAAGAATATTCCCAAGTCTCAGTTTTTAAGACTCAAAAGAATGTTTGACTTGGATAATTACAATTTACAGGCACGTGACATGTCTGAAAGATTCCTTGACGGAGGTTATTGAAAAAACATGTAGACTCAATTAGGATTGTCTAAGTTAATAGAAATCAGACCCTATCATACAGGGGCAAAAGCCAGCTATCTGACTCCTATTTCAGATTTATTATGGAATTTGGTGGTAATACTAGACATTTGCAACAAATTATACATAAAACCATGGGAAGTTTTGCATATAGAAGATAGATTAGTTGCATTTTTACCACTTTATAGGAGAGGAAGAAATATGGGTGGGTTTGTTCAACCACTACAGAAAGGGAAGTAAGGTAGTTCAGAATATGATACAAACCAGATGAGAAGGGGGGCCCTTTCATATTTTTTTTTATGTGTGGACACTGCAGGTTTTGTAAGATTCATGAAGTTCTTTTACTATCAATTGTTCCAAAGTGTGTGATATTGAAGTTTTTGCTAACTGTGGCAGTGATTGGGTGATTTACTTAGTAAATTGCACATGGTCCTGCCTTTTGTGTAGGGCAAACATCTCGCCCTTTCAGACTTAGAATATCAGAACATGAGTGATATTAAATGCCACAGAAGTACAAATGCCTTGTATAAACATCAGTTAAACATCCTTCTGTTATATTTAGGTTTACTATCATAGAATTTTATAAACGAAGTACATCATAAGAGGATTTGTATTGTTTTTTGAACTTTAAGGAACGGATGTGGATAATTTAAATTTAGGAGCCTTATTCCCTCCAGGACTTAATGAACAGTTGTGATTGGTTATTTATGTGGTGCACTAATTGGATGGCATAGTATGTAAATTGCTTGAAATATGTTAAGCTAGGTAGCACTGATGGCTATATGCTGAAACCAGTATGCTTTTTCACCCTTAGGTTGTTATGAGTTATGTATATTTACTAGTGGGAGTAAAAGCTCACAGTTATATTTTTATATTTTAAATATTCTTGTGGATTCTGGTGCTGGTCTGTTTGTACTTGATGTCTGTAGCTGGTTTGGGCCGTGCACATTGCAATACGTGTGTGGGACTTGGCTTCTTATTTACAAATTAATTTCTGGAAGGTAAAGTATATCAATCCTGATACACTTCTGTGAGCATGTAGTAAATTCCCAGGCTTCAGGTTTGGCTCTGAATGTGGTGAAATTTACATTTGGCTGAGGCTTAAAATTCTTTTCTGCACAAAGTTTTTATTGAAGTCTTATTTTAATATGGATGCCCGCATACCTCCATTAGTGGATTGAGAGCGAGTAAATGTAGAGTCAGGATTAGAAATATCTGTTCTAATAATAAAGTTGTTGGCAATGGCATCCTGTAGTCATTACTGTTTGGACGGTTAATGAACAGTTGTCTAATGGCTTAGTAAGTTTTGCTGATGACCTGAAGGTTGGTAATGTTATCCATACTGTGGATGTCTTCTATTTGAAAAAAATATTTGGATTCTTTATCCAATTTGGTATTGTGAGATGGCATAATTTTTAATATAATGTATAGTTGTGCATTAGTAATTTGGAAATTTTATCTAGACCCCTGTGACCTGAATAATTTTGTTTTTTGAATTGGATAAAAATATGGGTGTAACAG